>NW_020799243.1:9097-13110 GCF_003259725.1 Athene cunicularia | reverse complement strand
AAGAGCTCTTTGTCCGTCCCCGCAGCCCTCCGGGCCTCGCTGCTCGACCTCCTGCTCGCTGGGTTCTTCCTCTCTTGCGTGTAGGATCACAGAATCACCGAGGTGGAAAAGACGCTTAAGACCATCGAGTCCAACCATCTGTTTCGCCCACAAATCCTGCCCAGGGGCTTCCAGGAAACGACCCTTAAGATCATCCAGTTGTTTGCCCCACAGTTCTTGCCCACGGGGTTCCAGGGCTGAGGTAGATGCACCGTCCCCTCCCTCGTGTCCTCCCCACACTCACGCAGGCAGAACCCTGCCAGGTGGCACGTGGCGTGTGCCCACGGTCCCCGTTGCCTTGAGCGGGCTCCTGGTAGCCCAGACGCCGGCCTCCAGCATAAGGAGGGTGGTGGCTCTCCACCTGCTCCTTGAGGGGCTGGTGCCACCTCCTGACTGCAGCAGAGGAAGGGACCGACCAGAGGTTCTATAGCTGATACCTTGGGGCGAATCAAGGTGAAATGACACCAAAGGGTCAGAAGGAATAAAATTTATTGATTCCACATTTGAATCACCTGAGGAGTTAATTCTCTGGCATTAAAGCAAAGCAATTAGCCTTTGTACCCGATGTTACAAAAAAGGAAAGACAGGAAAGAAAGGGAAAAAGAAAGGAGAAGGGGAGAGAGAGAGTTCACCACCCTGGGATCCAGCGGTGTCCTGCACAGTCAGGCCTTCTGGGGGTGGTGGGTGCACACACAGCAACGCAAACCCTGAGTATTTAAGCACAAAAGTCTCTGCCCTGTCTCCTCCCTCGTGTTATCACAGGGAGGAATTGCCACTGGGAGAAACACCATGCGCCAGGAGTCCGGCATCACGCACCCAGGTCCTGCACCAATGGGCCTGGGACTGCACAAATCACCCTGGGGGGGCGTGGGATGGCGGGAGCCCCCAGTGTTGCCACAAGACCATAACTTGGTGCCGCGTCACCAGTTTTTCGCCGGCGCCGTGTCCTGTGGATGCAGTCGCTGAGGTGCTGAGTTGCTGTAGCAAAGTGTGTTTAAGACAGTAAAGTTCTTACACAAGGGCCACAGCCGGGCCTTGGGGAACAGCCTGTCCCCAGCAGAGACCAAGAGCCGCGCTGGGGAGGGGGAGCAGAGGTTCTCCTGCATTCGCTGGGGCTGGCAGACCAGGCCACAGCCAGTTGGCACCTCGATGGCTGCCCAATCCACCACAGACAAAGAGCCACTGCACAGACCTTCTGGGCGCCCGCCTACGACCTCCCAGGACAGGAGAGCTTCTCAGCATCCGTCTGCATCTCACAGCTCAAAACCTCCACCGCAGGACAGCGACACCCAGGCAGGGCCTGAGGAAGAGCCGGTCCCACTCAACCCTCTCTTTTGCCTTTTTAGCATCGAGTACAATCTGATGGGGCTGGGATCTCCCCGGACAGGTTGGGTCGTTATCCTGGTTGTGTCCCCTCCTGACCTCCTGCACAACCCCCGTCTAGTCACCGTGTGGCCGAGTGACAAAGGAGATGTCCTTGACGCTGTGCCAACGCTGTTCAGACCCATCGCTGCGCCACCAACGCCGCCGGGGTCACAAACCCCCAACACCGCGCCCTGCTGGGCTGTCAGCCAGAAAGTCAACTCAGCCCCAGCCAAAACCAGCCCAGGCTCGAGGCGAGACTGCGAGAGCAGCCCAGGCCCCGGGAGAGGAGGCACAGCCCCACGGAGGGTGGGGACAAGCGTTTGTTGTTGTGTGCACCAGGACATGTACGCACCCAGCAGCAGACGGTTACAACCAGAAAATGAAAGCACAACGGTAGTAACGGCCGTGCCAGATTATCAGCAACTCAGTATCAGCAAATGGGATTAAAAAAACCTGAAAACTTTAATTTAAAGAACTTTAACTTAACAAAATTTAACAAACTTTAATTTACTGAACTTTAACTTAAGGAACTTTAGCTTGACGAATTTAGCTAAATGACGTTTAGCTTAACAAACGTGAGTTTAACAATTGTGGGCTTAACAGACTTGAGTTTAACGAACTTCAGCTTAACGAATTTTAACCAACTTGAACTTAACCAACTATAGCTAAACAAAGTTTAAGTTAACAAATTTTAGCTAAAAGAACTTGATCTTAACAAACGTAAGCTAAAAGATTTTGAGCTTAACAAATTTGAGTTTCACAAATTTTAGATAAAGAGCTTAATGAACTTTAACTTGACTAACTTTGCTTAACAAACTTTAGGTAAGCGAACTTGAGCTACACGAAATTTAGCTAAAGGAATTTCAGCATAACAAACTTTTGATGAACAAATTTAGCTTAGCAAACTCTCATCTTCAAAGATTCTAAAAGCCTTTCCAAACAGCAAGTCTCTCTGCGTCCAGCCGGTGAGAGGGGAGGGGGCCGCATCCAGCCACGCGCAGGCCCCTCGCCCAGCGGTCAGGTGCTCGTCCCTGCGGGGACCAGAGGAAGAGACGGTGTCACCCAGGGCCACCTCCTTGTCCCCAACCTGCTCCTCTGGTGGTCTTGCTGATGGTGCCACCAGCACCAGAGGGGAGACACGACCTCTCCCCTCTACGAGGCTTGGAAGAGGGTCAGCACAGGGGGGACGGTGGGGAGGGAAATGCCGGCAGCTGCAGCTGAAACTGCCGCCGGTACTCACATGGCGCCATGTTGTAGTCCTCGTTTGTCCTCCCTGCAGAGAGGAAGAGGCGTCAGGATCCACCCCGCTTCACCGCCAGGCTTGCTGGCTCCCCAGAGCGCAGCGGCTCCTGCACGCAGCCCCTCCCGGACCCCCAGGCCAACTTACTCTTCTATATGACCTATTTGGTGAACATGGTGATGATGACCAAGACAGCCAGGACGGCAATGTCCATCCACAGAGAGATGTCCACCTGGCTGGACTCCGGCTCTGGGGGAGAGCAGGGCCGTGAGGAGGGGGAGGGCAACCAGCCCGGCCCACCGCTCCCCGTGCCCAAGGCCACCGGGCTCACCCCACGTGAAGAGCCTGGGCTCGGGCAGGCTGGCGTGCTCCACACGGCACCGGTACTCGTCCTTCTCCTCCAGGTGGGCCTCGATGGAGGCCCAGGTGTAGTAGGTGCCGTCGCTGTTGGGCGCGACGCTGCCCCGCTCGGTCTCCTGGTCCCTGACCTCGCCGCCCTTCAGCCAGCTGACGGCGATGGGCCGCGGGTAGAAGCCGTAAGCGCGGCAGTACAAGGTCAGGAACCCGTCGGCCTCCTTCCCCGACACTTGGACCGTGGGGGGCTCTGGGGAGGGGGTGCGGGTGAGGGCCGGCACACGCCCCCACAGCACCCGCTCCCCGGCCCCCCGGCTCGCCCTCACCTTTCCTCTCCAGCACGGCCCGCCCGTAGCTCACGTATTTCCTCAGCCACTCCACGCAGGTGTTCTCCAGGTAGTGCTTCACGTGCTCAGCGACCGTCCTGTCCGCATCCCACTTCCTCTTGGTGATTTGCGCCGCTTCATCCGCTGCGGTGAGCGTCATCGTGTCTGTGTCCAAGGCCATGAAGTCCTGCCCATCAAAGGCCGTCTGATAAACCCCTTTGATAAACGTCCCATTCTCATGGATGTCATAACCGACCATGCGCTGCCGTGTGTGACCACCTGAAACACAACCCGAGACAGGGCTGAGGGGCTGTGGCAGCCCTGGGCCTGCAGTGGGGCGCGGAGCCCCCGGCAGCACCCCCCACTCCAGCCCTGCGGGAGGCTTTGGGGGGATCGGGCACCGGCACGAGAGCTGCCCCCGTCCTGCCCGGGGCCCACGGAGCCCGTCCCAGCCCGCACTCACTCCCGCTCTGGTTGTAGCGGCCCCGCACTGTGTCCAGGCTCATGCGGTTGATCTGCTGGCTGCCCTGTGCAATCCGGGTGTTCTTGTCCCAGAACTCTCGATGCAGGTTTTTCTCCACCCAGCTCGTCCGGGGCACCATCCTCCTGGTCTCGCTGTCGTAGCGTGAGATGAGGTTCCCGTCCACGTACCCCACGGACACAAACTCGGGCACCCCCGGGCTGGGCTC
>NW_020799243.1:5793-9047 GCF_003259725.1 Athene cunicularia | reverse complement strand
GTTTCTTGACGCTGGCGTCGTCTCAGACGTTTGGTTTTTAGGTCCCTCTTATCAGGGAGGTTTTCATATTGTCCAAGCTCGGTCTTATCTGCACTAGGCAAGGAGTTTCAGCTTTCAAAACATCTTACAAGTGGGTAATGACTAGAGAGGGTAGTTGGGAAAAGATTATAAAGGAAATGACATCCATTGCAGTAAAATATGGGAAAAAGGAAAGCTAGTAAACCACAAGTGACGGGTAATGTTAAAATTAAAGGTCCTACTTTACTGGACCCAGTAGGGTCAGGGGGCTTGTAATTTCAAGTATAACGGTAGCCACTTCCCTTCAGCTGGAGTGCCAACCGGTTGTTGTAAAGTGCATTTTCTGGTAGTTCTTATCCGTTTCTCTCGAGAGTCTCACACCACCACCTCAGCCCAGGGACAGCGACACCCAGGCAGGGCCTGAGGAAGAGCCGGTCCCACTCAACCCTCTCTTTTGCCTTTTTAGCATCGAGTACCATCTGACGGGGCTAGGATCTCCCTGGACAGGTTGGGTTGTCTGCCTGGTTGTGTCCCCTGCACAACCTCTGACCTCCTGCACAACCCCCGTCTATTCACCGTGTGGCCGAGTGACAAAGGAGATGTCCTTGACGCTGTGCCAACGCTGTTCAGACCCATCGCTGCGCCACCAACGCCGCCGGGGTCACAAACCCCCAACACCGCACCCTGCTGGGCCGTCAGCCAGAAAATCAACTCAACCCCAGCCAAAACCAGCCCAGGCTCGAGGCGAGGCTGCGAGAGCAGCCCAGGCCCCGGGAGAGTAGGCACAGCCCCCCGAGGGGGGACGACAAGAGTTTATTTTATTTGCCAGGGCAAGTACACGTGGAGCAGAAATCAACTGCAGCCTCAAAATGAAAATACATCGGTGATAACGGCAGTGACGGGTTTTTAAAATATCAGCAAAGAGGGTTAAAAAAAGACTGAAGAATTTTAATTTAAAGAACTTGAACTTAGCGGATTTTAACAAACTTTAACTTATTTAACTTTAACTTAATTAAATTAGCTTAATGTACTGTAGTTAAACCACCTTTAGCTTAACAGACATGAGTTTACCAAACGTGAGCTTAACAAACATGAGCTTAACAAATGTGATCTTAACGAATTTGAGCTTAAAAAACGTGAGCTTAATGAACTTGAGCTTAACGAACTTGAGCTTAACAAACTTGAGCTTAACAAACTTGAGCTTAACAAACTTGAGCTTAACAAACTTGAGCTGAATGTAATTTTGCTTAACGACCTTCAGCTTAACAAATGTGAGCTTAAGAAATTTGTTATAACAAACTTGACCTTAATGAACTTTGCCTTAACAAAATTTGGCTTAACAAAATGTAATGAACTTTAGTTTAATAAAGTTGATCTTAAAAAACTACAGCTAAACGAACCTGAGCTAAAAGAATTTGAGCCTAACAAATTTGAGCTTAAAAAAAAAAATAGCTAAGCAAATGTAAGCGTTACAAACTTTAACAACCTTTAGCTTAAGAAATGTGAGCTTAAAAAATTTCAGTTTAACAAACTCGAGCTTAACGAACTTTAGCTTAACAAATTGTAGCTTAACAAAATATAGCTTAACGTACCTTAGCTAAACGACATTTAGCTTAACAAACATGAGCTTAACAAACCTGAGATTAACAAACTTGACCTTAATGAAGTTTAGCTCAACAAAATGTAGCTAAACAAACTTTAGCGTTACAAACTTTAACTTAAACTTTAGCTTAATGAACTTCAGCTTCTGAAATTTTAACTTAACGAAATTTAGCTTAAGGTACCTTAGCTAAACGACCTTTAGCTTATCAAACGTGAGCTTAACCAACATGATCGTAACAAATCTGAGCTTAACAAACTTGATTGTAACGAACCTCAGCTCAACAAAATTTAGCTAAACAAACTTTAGCGTTACAAACTTCAACTTAACAAACTTTCATCTTTAAGGATTCCCAAAGCCTCTGCAAACAGCAAGTTCACCGGCCAGAAGAGCCACCGCCACAGCCACGTCCTCTCCCTGCGTCCAGCCGGTGAGAGGGCAGGGGGCTGCATCCAGCCACGCAACAGCCCCTCCTCCAGCGGTCAGGCGATCAAACCTGCGGGGAGCAGAGGAAGAGACGGTGTCACCCAGGGCCACCACCCTGTCCCCAACCCGCTGCTCTGGGGTCTCGCTGTCCCCGTCCCGCAGCCCCGTGTTGCTCTGCCTGCGGGTCCCACGGGGGAGCAGAGAGCTGGGGCCGCCCCGTCCATCCCCCTGTCCCACGCCGTACCTGTGGCCGAGCTGCCAGAGCCCCCGTCCGAGCCTGCGGGAGAGAAAGAACCGTGAGCTGCCGGCCTGGGCTGGCTATGGGCAGGGGCCAGGAGCCGCCCGGGAGCCACGGCCGCGCTGCAGCCCTGGGAGAGGAGGACGGTCGCCTGCTCCGACACAGGGACCTGCTCGGCTGACGGGGGCGAGCGGTGGGCATTGTCTGCCTGGATTCCTGCGGGGCTCAGGGCAGACCTTACCCCCACGTCCCGGTGCTCAGGGGGCTGCAGAGGAGACGGCGACTCCCTTGTGACGGGGAGGCTCATGGGAAAGACGAGGGGTCACGGGTACAAGTTACTGCTGGGGAGAGGCCGCTTGGACACAACCGGAAAGTTTCTCACACCGAGAACAAGCAGCCACTGGAATAATCTCCCCCGGGAAGGGGTGGATTCCCCAACGCTGGGCACTTTGAAGATTCAGCTGGGCTGGGGCTGGGCCACCTTGGCTAGGCCGGGCTTGTGCCAGGAGGGTTGGACCAGAAGATCCTTGAGGTCCCTCCCAACCCGGGATTCCACGATTCCATGACTCGGTGACGGTGCCGCCAGCGCCGGAGGGGAGACACGACCTCTCCCACACGTCCCTGCTACAGGGCTGGGAATAGGGGCGGCACAGGGGGCACGGGGCAGGAAATGCCGGCAGCGGCCAGAAACCAGAGCCAGGAGACGGGAGACGGCCCCGGCACTGGGCAGCGGCTGGAGCCAGACCGGTACTCACTTGACATCGAGTTGTTGTCCTTGTCCTTCCTCCCTGCAGAGGGAAAGAGGCGTCAGCATCCACCGCGCTTTGCCGCCAGGCTCGGGGACTCCCCAGAGCGCAGCGGCTCCTGCCCGCAGCCCCTCCCGGACCCCCAGGCCCTGCCTTCCTCCCGCACCCCTCTGCCTCGCCGGCCCCAGCGCTTTACCCGACTTGGTCTTCCATAATACGTATCCCG
>NW_020799243.1:0-3413 GCF_003259725.1 Athene cunicularia | reverse complement strand
AGTCATCACCGACGTCACCGGTCGCCGGGCAGATCCCGTCTGCGCAGGTTGAGAAGCGAAAGCGAAAGAGCCGGAGGTAGCGCTGGGGGGGGGTGGGGAGGGGACAGGGGATCCCCGGGACCCCCCCAGCCGCCAGACCGGGGTCCCCCCGTGTCCCTCGGTCCCATTGTCCCTCGTGCGGGTGACCCTTCACAGGAAGCGGGTCCCTCAGGCTGTAAGTGTGATAGTGACCCCAGGCCACATTCAGCTCTGGTGCGATGGAGGCCCCTGGGAGCCATTCTGAGCCAGTCCCCCCGCCAGCAGCATGGTTGCCGGCGAGGACTGTCCCCTTGGGTCGGGATGCTGCCCAAGGAAATTCCTTGAGGTTGAGAGCCCTCACTTTTTTGGGCAAAGAACCAAGCCTTTCGGATTGTCGATAAATCCGAGGAGTCTGTGCAGTGACAGTTCTTTCCTTTCACGGATACGTCGATCTGCCCTTTCTGGATGATGGCTGATTGTTGTAAAATTATTTATCTTTTAATTATTATCTGTTTCTCTTGAGAGCCTCACAACACCACCTCAGCCCAGGGACAGCGACACCCAGGCAGGGCCTGAGGAAAAGCCGGTCCCACTCAACCCTCTCTTTTGCCTTTTTAGCTTCGCGTACAATCTGATGGGGCTGGGATCTCTCCGGGCAGGTTGGGTTGTTATCCTGGTTGTGTCCCCTCCTGACCTCCTGCACAACCCCCGTCTATTCACCGTGTGGCCGATTGACAAACGGAGTGTTAAAGAATTCTGCCAGACTGTGGCTCACTTTGGGGTTGCTTTATTAGCAAGTCGAGTTGGGCCACCACCAAAGCGCCTCCTTCTATACGTACGATTCTCCAGAACATTATGCACTACAAAAGTTTTTAGTGTTTTCCCACGAACTCTCCGCTCTTGATTCTTCATCAGTTTCAAAAGTCCATTATACCCCGCAGGTTCCGCTGATCCTCATCTTTCCGTTCCAATTCTTCTTTTGAAGCCGCTGCTCACTGGTGCAGTCTTTGCTCATCACGGTTACTCATCTCCTTCAACAATCTTCATCATAATTCGCTTTTAGACTTCTGAGAAAAACTCAGGATGTTCTATTTAGTATATACTTAGTTTATGTCTAACTTCTAATTACCCAGCCTTTCTAAATCGCTTTCTCCAAGTCGATCACTTATTTCTTATCTTTTGTTGTGTCTTAAACTTAGTACCCAAGATTGATCTTTGGTAATTCAGCTTGACTGGGTTTTAAGCCAGCCCTGATGAGGGCTGTACGGGGGGGCAAATGAGCAGTATTGGCATCGAACTGTCAGTGTTGTTCTTAGAGCACCTGTATCCTATTAATTATACCAATAAGACAATATCTATTTATCAATTATTCCTACTATTAATAATAACCTATTAAAAGAGTCTTCTAAAAGCTTGTTCCTTTTACAAATTCCCTGTTTACAAATTCCTTCTGTTTTTTCATCACATTCGTGCGCTCGCTCTTATTTATAATTCCACATGGCCCTCTTTTCTGCATCATAAAAGAACAACAGCCAATACAACACTGAAATAAAACAATCCCACAGACCATTATAACTATAATCGTTAAAACAATAACAGTCCTACTGACATTGGCACCCCGATATCTCAGTGCAGACTTTGTCTACAGGTGTCACCCCAGGAAAAGATACAGGTAAGTACAGACAAGACTAACTCTGTACAACAGTCCCTTACGCTTCGGATTCCTGGTGGGAGTGAGAAAGACGGACCCGAGTCTCTTTCCCAGATAACTTAACAGCATAAAAAGAAGTTAGCACAACAGCAGGAGGCCTTTCCCATTTTGCATCAAATTTGGTTTTCCTTTTACAATTTTTAATGAAAACTTTGTCTCCTGGTTGGATGTCGTGAACCTTAATCTCGGGGGTAACTCCCTGGTACCAATAAGCGTGATTACAAAAAAAAAAAAAAAAAAAAAAAAAAAAAGAATGTCGCAAGTATAAAAGATATTGTGTAACCTGTTCATCTCCATCCAAAAGACCTGTTTCTGCTGGCGTATACGTAACGGGCACAGCAAGTCTTCTCCCAAATAAAATTTCAGCTGGGGAAATCCCAGTTGGCTCTCTTGGGCTGCTCCTTATATCCCACAACACTAAATTTAAAGCATTGGGCCACTTTAGGCTAGTCTGCTACAAATCTTAACTGATTTTTTTTTTTTTTAAGGTTCTGTTCATTTGTTCTACTTGGCCGGATGACTGGGGGTGATGTGGAGTATGAAGTTGACTAAAAATTCCTGAAGTTTTATAAATTTGAATTAAAATTGCAGCTGTGAAATGACCCCCTCGATCAGAATCAGTAACTTCAGGAACTCCGTACCTCAGAATTATTTCCCTCAGTAAAATTTTTATGACTGCTTTTGAATCATTTTTCCTAGTAGGAAAAGCTTCTACCCATCCGGTCAGCTGGTCAACTATCATTAACATGCCATTGCTTCTGGCATTTCAGCATAATTCATTTGGAGTTTTTGAAAAAGGAAAGATGGCTGGAGGCCTTTTTTTTCCACTGGGAGCCTTAATTCGTACAGGAGCACACTGTTTACAAAATTTACATCCTTCACAGATTCTTTTGGCTGCTGCACAAATTCCTGGGGCAGCCCAAAGTCTTTGAAGCCAGAGCATGAAGCCCTCTGGCCCCCCACGAATTTTTTCCATGACACCATCATGTAATAAATACCTTTTGGGATGAAAAGGCTTATCATTGAGCATCCGTTGTCCTCCTCGTCGCTGGGCTCCACGCCGGATCCACTGCTCCTTTTCTTCATCAGGGAGCTCTTCACAGAATTTATTTACATCCGGGAATTCAGATGTCGCCTCATGTTGTGACAGTGACATGATGGACACAACCTGTCGCGCTGCGGCTCTGGCTGCTTGGTCAGCTAAAAAATTTCCTTCTGAAATCACATCTTGCCTCTGAGTATGTGCTTTTATATACACGACAGGAACTTAAGAGGGGGGTTGTATCACCTCTAATAATTCCTCGCTCTGCTTTCCACGAGCCACAGACTTCCCTGCTGATAAGAAACTCCATTCTCTCCGTAACGTCCCAGTTGCATGTCAGATACCAAAGGAATATTTAGAGTCCCTATAAATATCAATTCTTGTCTCAATTGCATATTTAGTAGCATGTGTAACAGCGATTATTTCCATTCCCTGTGCACCTAAAGGTGCAGGAAAAGGTCCCGCCACCAGTACCTGCGTTTCCGTAGTCACTGTGAAACCGGTTCACCTTTCTCGTATCTCTGCACCCTTGGAGGAGATCAAGCTTTTTCGCGTACTATTTTAACAATCTCTACTTCATGGGGTACACAGACAGTCAGTGAATGTCCCAGGACAATTGTCCTGTTTTTTTTCTACCATTTC
>NW_020799242.1:11417-13473 GCF_003259725.1 Athene cunicularia | reverse complement strand
AACAGTCACTGCCTGGAAGAAAGTCCCCAAGGGATGTGGTGGAGTCCCCATCACTGGAGGTTTTCCAGAAGCAATTGCCCAGGATGTGAGACAATCTCATGCAGGCTCCCTCTCCCACAAAAGCTTGGACTAGATGACCTGTCGAGGTCTCTTCCAGCCTGAGCGCTTATTCTGTGGTTCTATGAATCTCTCTTAGGTCACTTGGGTCAGCTGTCTTGGCTGTGTCCCACCACCCCAACTCCTTGCCCACCCCCAGCTGCTTGCTGGGAGAAAGAAGAGGGAGAACCAGAGAAGACCTTGATGCTGTGCAAGCATTGTTCCTCCGCAACCAAAGCGCTGCTCTCTGACCAACGCTGTTGTAGGCTCAAATGCAAACCCAGCCACCATAAGGGCTGCCGCAGTGAAAGTTAACCCCATCCCAGCCAGGCCCAGCACGCTGGAACTGGGGCCCAACACTGATACAGTCATGTACAGGGGGTCTAACGGGTGATGGGTGGTGAGTAAATCACTCCCCCACTCTTCTGGCAGGGTTCCTGTTGAAATGCTCCAGGACACTGCTGGCTGCCTTTGCTACCAGGTCACGCTGGGTTGTGTGGATCATTTCTGGATCATGTTTTCTTACTGTCCCCCAGCACGACCGAGGCCTTGTCCGCAGAGCCGCTCCCCAGCCAGGCAGTGCCCTCCTCCTGCCACTGCAGGGTGTCCGTCTATCCCAGGTGCAATATGTCGTCTTTGTCCTTCTTCTGTCTCACGAAGTTCCTGACAGGACAGTCCCCTTGCCTGGCAGGTTTCATCTGAAGGGCATCCCTAGGGCACAGGAAGGGTCCTCTCTATTTAGTGTCACTGACAACCATGGCCAGAGTTGCCTCCTCTGGGTCACGGGCACAGCTGTTAAAGTGCCCAGGTCCCAGGAGAGTCCGTGGTCCTGCCCCACCATGCCCCAGTACCTCCCACTGACCCCCAGGTAGGGGGGACCCCTCCACCACAGCTCTCTGAGCCTGACCCTCCAACTGGTGTTTTACCCATCTCTTTGCCGACCCAGCCAGGCTGTAACGGCCGAACTTGGGTACGAGGATATTGAGGGAGATGGTGCCCAATGTCTTGCTGAAGGGGAGGTACGTGACACCCACTGCTCTCCCCTCCCGTGCAAACGCAGTTACTTCACCATGAAGGCAGTCAGGTGCTGAGCCATGATTTCCCTTGGGAAGTCCCTGCTGACGGCATCTGGACACCATCTTCTCTTTTAGGTGCCCAGGAATGTGACCCAAGAGGACTCATTGGAAGGGTCACTGCTCACCAAATGGGACTTGTGCAGCCTGGGGTTCTCTGGTGGCACTTGTGGCCTCTTTCAAAGCTGGGTACAGCACTGGCTTGTCCTGAACCACAAGAGATCTCTCCCAATCCCGTGACCTTTCAGAAGGGATATTCCAAAGAGGTATTGCTCTTCCCCTGTAACTTTGTCCTGGGTCTGGCTGAGCTGGAATTGGTTTTCCCCTACGGCAGCCCCCCTGGTGCTGTGGTTGATGCTGGAGCTGCAGGGTGTTGGCAGCACCCTGGTGTGGGGGCTACTGCTGAGTGGTGCTTACCCAGCACCAGGGCTGCGCTGGGACGGGCTGGGCGAGATCTGGGGAGGGGACACAGCCAGGACAGCTGACCCCAGCTGAGCCACGGGACATTCCCGACCCTGTGACGTCTGCTCAGTAGAAAGCTGGGAGAAAGGGGGAAGGGGGGGTCACCCTTGGTCCTGCGAGGCAACCACTCCGCGTATGGGAGCCCCGCTTCCTGAGAAGGCCCCACAGCGCCTCTCCATGGCAGGGACAGAAGAAATCTGGTTCCTTTATTTGCTTCCGCACACAGACCTTTGCTTCCCTTTGCTTCTATTAAATCTGCATTTCTTTTACCCACAAGGGTAGGGTGGTTTTTTTTTCTTTTTTTTTCTTCCTTCTTATTTCCTTTCCTGTCTTTGCCCTGTTGAGGAAGAAAGGCGAACTTGGGGAAGGGAGAGAGCGACTTGGTGGGTTCCTGGCATTTAGCCAAGGTCAAACCACCACAAACT
>NW_020799242.1:5461-7951 GCF_003259725.1 Athene cunicularia | reverse complement strand
GGGGGCCGGGAGGGGGGGGGGCCACTGAAGGCTCGAGACACCCTCCCCGCCCCACGGCCGTCTGCATCCAGCTGCTGGCCACCGCGACCAGCCAGAACCGTGTTGTGCCCACGTCACGGGCTCCGGCTTAGGGCTGGCGAACAAAGGAAGCAGGTGCCGCCACCGCCACCTCATCCCATCATCCCCAGGCCCTCAGGAGCTGGCAACAGCCCCGACGGGCTGGAACCGTACAGAGCACCGCTGTGTCGACGCACATACTGGCACTCGCCCCTCTGCCATCATCGGGCTCTCGGGGGACCGGGGGGGGGTAGGGAACCACCCGCGGCAGTCTCGGTTCCCCCCCCAGTATCCAGCGTTCAAGTGCCGCCAGCCGCCTCCGGCCACCGGTCTTGGGCCTCTCCCGTGCACCTCTTCCCGTACATTTCTCACCACTCGGCAGCGACCGCCCCAACGCCGCCCGGCTTTGTGCCGCTCCACATTCCTCTGGGTGCTCTCGTTCCGTGCACGCTCGCCTGACAAAGCACCGGCTTGAGAACCGTGCCCAAGTCCCTCGGGGAAAAGCCACCGTCAGCAGCCGCCCAGCGTTTCACTTCCCCGGCTAAGCCGCGTGCCCTCGCTCGGTGGCGCTTCTCTGGAGCAGAGACGCCTCGTGCCCCTATATAAGGAGAATATGGGTCCGCGCCGGAGAGGGTGAAAAAATCAGGGCCTCCCTGCCAGCGGGGGAGGCGCTGCAGAGACACCGCCTCTTACGATGACCTAACGGGAGGCAGCGCAAAACAGCGACCCCTTGGAGGAACTGCCGGAAAGAACAGGTCTGCCAGCGCTCTAAGTCCCGATGGATCCGGGTAGACCTGGCAGCCCTTTTCTACGGACGCTGGCAACGTGGAGCCGGGTACACCTAGCGGCCACCTCCCGCGGGTCGCCCCGGAGGAGGGTAGACCTGACGGCCCCCTCCCGCCCCGGAAGAGGGTAGACCTGACGGCCGCCTCCCGCTCCGGAGGCGGGTAGACCTGACGGCCGCCTCCATCCCCGGAGGAGGGTAGACCTGACGGCCCCCTCCCGCCCCGGAGGCGGGTAGACCTCACGGCCACCTCCTGTCCCGCAGGCAGGTCGACCGGACGGCCGCCTCCCGCCGCTTATTTTCTCCTTCGCTAACTCTTTCATTATGTTTATAGCTACCTTTTACTATCTACCAGCCTAAACTATTTCTCATGAGATTACCCTTGTAGAAAGGCACCTCCTTGGAGACAGCTTGTCCTTCTGGGAGAGGAATGTGATTTATTAGATATGAAACTGGATTATTTTTGACGTTTTCTTCCTTGAGAATAGCAGAAATGCTTCTGCGCCCGTGTGCAGACGGTTCTCTAAGGAGAGCATGTGGGAGATTGTGCAAAGGAGCTGTAACCTCCAGCTGCAGAGATCAGAGGAGAAATCTGATGTAAGGAGAAATGATGCGGGTCCCAGGCGGCTGAGGAGAGCAATGCTGAGCCGGGAGGTGAGGACACAGGTTGTCCGTGCTGTGCTGGACCCCAAGGGACTGTCCAGGAGACTCCTGAGGAGATGCTCTGCACCAAAACCAATCCGAGAGTGCTGCTATCGCCTCTTCTCTAAACTGTAAAGTAAAACAATGTGCTCTCTAAAATACAGATTGGTTTTCATTAAGTGCCTTTGAAATCGTCATTCTCAGCTACACTATGGAATTAATTCAACTAGCTGTACAAGTCTGGAAGGGTTGAAGTAAATTAGAGCAAGAGAACTGACTCATGAGGACGTTCTGTATTTTAATGAGCCCCGTGGTGGTGTGAGGGGGAGCAATGACAATTGTAGGGAAACTGCAAAGTACTTCCTGGCCCCTCCAAGAAGTGGCGAGGAGGAAAACAGTCCAGATACTCAAAATCAGGTTTATTTCTGCACCTGTCCTTCAAGCAGGGGCAGGCAACTGCTATAGTGCTCTGAGCCTCCCCCTCGCCAGGCTGAAAGAGCCCCGGTCCTTCAGCCTCTCCACAAAGGCCCCAAAGCCCACCCTGGCAGATCTCCTTTGGAGCTTCTCCCTTCCCTCTCCATTCCTCCAGAAGAGGGAGCCTCTCCCCCAGTCACACCAGTCTAGAGGTGGCCTCCCCAGCGCTGAGTCAAGGGTGATGATAACGCCCTGCTTTGCTTTGCCACCCTGCCTCTACTGCAGCCCTGTAGGCAATTGTCCTTGCTCATGGTGACCTGCACCACTGACTCCTAGGGAATCCCTCTTCATGCCCAGGCCCTTCCTCTCCTGAGGGTCAGTCCCGGGCTGTTCAGGTCCCAACTGCCCTCAGACCTGGGGTGATTCTGTCCCCAGGGAAGGGCTGGCATCTTCTCCCTGTGACCCTTCATGGGGTGTTATTGCCAAATCCCAGAGTTTTTCCAGGTCCCCCGGCGGAAACCTCTCTTTGGCCAGCGGTTAATGTGTGTGTACAGATGGCTCACCAGGTCTGTGGTGCCTCTGACAAGATGATA
>NW_020799242.1:0-4014 GCF_003259725.1 Athene cunicularia | reverse complement strand
GGAGCAGCCGGACAAGACCTTCTGTCTGCCCACGCTGATGGCAGAGCTGCCCCAGGCCGGCAGCTCTGCCGCACAGACAGGGTGCCCGTGTGAGCAGGAAGGGCAGGCTGGACCCAAGAAGAAGGTTATGGAAGCAAACCCCATGGATGTCACGGTGCCACTGCAGGAGAGCTCCACTGAAATCAGGGAAGAGGTGGCCCACCCCCCTGGGGCCACAGAGCTCTGTCTGTGACAAGAATGAAATGAGTGCTGTCGATGACAGAAATCCCCCCAGCTAAGGTACAGCTGCCTCCCCAGGACACACCTTCCAGCCTGGGCATCTAGCAGAGAGAAGCGGGTGGCACACAGCCCAGTGCTGATCTTTGCATGCAGCCGCCAGTGGGAAACACTCAGCACATGCCAAAGGTGCCCAAAATAGCACGCACACCGCTGTGAGCAGAGGGGCTTGCAGTGAGGAAGAACATTTGTTTCTCTGTTGGTTGATGAAATAAATGGCCAAGGAAGTTCAGAGCGGGGAAGGATGAAGGTGTGTGTGTCCCTGAGGGCATTCATTGCCCCGAGATGTGCTCTGCCCCTTCTGAAACCTGAGAGATGACTTCTTCTACAGGGCAATGTCGGTCACGCCCAGCAGGTCTGCCAGGGTGGGGCTGGGGATGTTCTACATGTGACATGTGTGGGGTGACTGAGGGAGCTGGACACCATTTGCCCAGCGGTGTGGAGGCTTCAGACACTCGAGAAGTAGCCTGAGAGGGAGCGAGGGGTGAGTTCAGAGATGGTGGAGTTCTCTTTGTAGGGAGATAGAGCAGGAGAATTAACTAATGCCACAAAGTGCAGGTGGGGAGGCCCAGAGTGAGCACAGAGCAATGTCACTGGAAGGGCAGTGCTGTGGTGGAACAGGTCACCCAGAGGGAGACTGGAGCAGCCCCAGGCTTTGTGTTTCAAGGATCAGGCAGGGAGGACGGGGAGATCTCAGGAAAGGAAAGGAAGGGAGATGCTGAGGTGAGAGCAAGGTGTGGTAGCCAGGTGGACATCTCCAGCCTGCAGAGAAAGAGGTGCAGGTGTGGGACACGGTGGGACACCGTGGGGTCGGGAAAAGAGAGGGATGAGGAAACTCTGACAGTCCCCAGCAGAGCTGAGCTCGTTCTGCCCTTGGCTCTGGCTGGTGTCTCTGGCACTGATGGCCATGAGGAAGCCCCTTCCCCTCCCAGCACTGGGTCTCCTGGCCTCCCCTTCCCCAGTCGAGAGTCTGGGAGGTGCTGGACCATGGTCCTGCCCTTGCGTCCCCACATGACACTGCCCCAGGAAGGGCCCTGAGCACTGAGGGAGGGACAGGATTCCCCCTCCCAGGGGCTGAGGGTCAAGTCGTGGCCCTTTTGTTTGATGTAAGACACGGAGGGTTCCTCAGAATCTGTTGCACCTTGCCATGGCCTTTGTTTACCTGTCAGCTCTGCCTGGAGCTCTCAGCTCTAAGCAGCCCTGGGGAGGCTTTGTCAGTACTGGTCCTCACTGGGACACATTAACACCACCAGGAACTGGGGAGTTGGCAGCAGAGTTTCACTTTCTGACAGGCACCTGCCTTGTTCTGCCACTGCCTGAGGTCCCTGGGCTTGGCACCAAACCCACGCGCGGGGTCATTAAAATGCCTCGGACTGGTCCTGTGCTGCAGAGCTGGGCCGGGCTCCTGGGCCGGAGGGAGCTGGGGGCAAGTGGTCAGCACTGCAGAGAACCAGCTCTGCCCAGGAGCAGCTCCTCTGCAAAGGGCAGCAGGGCCGAGGGCACTGCCTGCAGGCACCGAGGGCACAGGAGCTGGGCACAGCGAGGGCAGAGGCAGACGGCGCTGGGAGGATACGGAGAGCTCAGAGGAGGAGAAACCTTGCCAGCCCGTGACACCGTCAGTCTGTGGGTGCAGGGCAGGTCAGCTGCAGGTGGCGCAGGGATGTGGTGAAGTCGGCACAGCCCCAGCAATGTCTCTCCTGTCCAGAGGAGGAGGCCGTGCTCCCGAGCAGGGCTTCCCTGATGAGCTGCCAGAGGGACAGGCCATGGCTCTGCCTTCTCCTGGGGATGGCTGGAGGGGGGTGCAGCCACGGGTGCAGCCGGGGATGCCCAGGGCTGTCCTTCCGAGCAGGGTCCTTGCACCCCAGGGGCTGTGTGCTGGGGCAGGGACTCTGCCGCCGGCCAGGGTCAGCACTCAGCCTGCCCGGGGAGCTGCCCACGGCGCCGGGGGGAGCAGCTGTGGGGGGCAGGAGAGACCCCCGGCAGGGCAGGGTCCTGCTGCTGTGGATAGGCTGCTGCGTGGGGCAGGGCTGCTCACAGCCCCACAGCACCCCCAGGACACGGGCAGAGGCAGCATTTCAAGAGGAAGCTCAAGGCAGGCATTGCTATCAAGAGAAGGAGCTTTCTTATGTCTGGGTTTACAATCTCCTGCTTTTGCAGAATTTGGGGAGAGAAACGGAAGAGGAGCTCTCGCTTGCAGAAGGCATTGAGAGACCGCAGCTGAAACCCCGAGTGAGCAGCATCTCTGAGAGCAGCTTCCTAAAGCGCCTTCAGCCACTGCCCCGCCTCTGGACAGCACCAGCATCACCCAGCAGGGTTGCTCTGACCTGCCCTTTTCGACCTGGGAAGAAGAATATGCGCCCAGGCAGTGCCCTGCAAACAGGCAGGTTTCTCTAGCGCCAAGGTGAGTGCACAGAGCTTGGGACGGGCTCTGTCGGTGCTGACAGGGAAAGACCTGGCACAGGGAACCCCCTTCCCGGGGGAAAAACTGCAGAGAGCAGGGCTATGGCCAGGGAATAAGAGGAAATGCAGACAGAAACATGGGAGGGAGAACTCAGAACTGTCCATCTCCTCCCCTGCAGTGCAGAGCCCTTCCTCGGAGCAAGCCCCCCTGCCTCCTCCTCTATCCCCAGCGAAGCCTCTGCTCTCAGGGCAGTGGGGTCCAAGGCAGGACCCTCCTCCTCTCAGCCCGAGCTGCAGCAGAGCTGGGGTGCAGCTCTGCAGCCCCGTGCCCAGTGCCCTCTGCAGAGCTCAGGGGCTGGGAGCGATTGCCCTCCACCTCAGGGAGGTGCCAGCACAGGGCAACCGGGAACAGGCTCGACCACTCCCTTCACTCTTCACTAGGCCACAGGGAATCCTGTTGCTCCTCCGGTCTCACAGCCATTGGCTCTGAGTGCAGCAGAAATTCTCAGAGGCTCTGGGTTCAGAGAACACTCCAAGGGCATAATGGGGGAGGTAGGAATACAAGATTGCCCAGAATGACTTTCTGCCATCCATGTTCCTTTCCACTAGGAGTGTGGAATCTGATAAACCCTTCTAAATGAGGGGTGATTTCATCAGACTCATTCTGAATATCAAACCTATCCCCTCCTCCCCCTGGCACATCCCCACGTACTCACTGCAGTGGGGCAGCGCTGCCTTCTCAAGGAACCATGGGCAGAGGCCCTGCCCATCACAGCATGAAATCACAGCGTTAGCTGCAGAAAATTAAGCTCAGGTCAGGAGGCAGAATGAAGGGTCTCCCAGAGGCAAAAAAAGAGTTGTGGGGGGGAAGGGGGAGGGTCTACATAGAAACGGCACAGGTTTTCCTCAGAGAATTGTCTTCACACTTGCCACTGCCTTTTCTTCATGTAACACCCTGCCAGATCCAGAGGTAGCAGATGTCCAACGGCAGCTCCATCACCGGGTTCCTCCTCCTGGCACTCGCAGACAGACGGGAGCTGCAGCTCCTGCACTTCTGGCTCTTCCTGGGCATCTCCCTGGCTGCCCTCCTGGGCAACGGCCTCATCATCACCGCCATCGCCTGTGACCACCGCCTGCACACCCCCATGTACTTCTTCCTCCTCAGCCTCTCCCTCCTCGACCTGGGCTCCCTCTCCACCACTCTCCCCAAAGCCATGGACAATTCCCTCTGGGACAACAGGCACATCTCCTACCTCGGATGTGCTGCCCAGATCTTTTTCTTTGTCTTTTTCATTTCAGCAGAGTTTTCTCTCCTCACCATCATGGCCTACGACCGCT
>NW_020799241.1:11172-13514 GCF_003259725.1 Athene cunicularia | reverse complement strand
CCATGGCGTCCCCATCTCCACCCCACAGCATCCAGGAGGTGGTGGCATCCCCAACCCTGGGACCCACAAGGCCATGGCATCTCCTTCTCCACCCCAGAGAATCCATGGGGTGGTGGCATCCCCAGTCCTGGGACCCACAAGGCCATGGCATCCCCATCTCCACCCCAGAGGATCCGCAGAGTGGTGGCATCTCCATCCCCAACCCTAGAACCCACAGGGCCATGGCATCCCCATCTCCGCCCCATGGCATCTATGGGGTGGTGGCATCCCCAACCCTGGGACCCACAAGGCCATGGTGTCCTCATCTCCACCCCAGGGGACCCACAGGGCGGTGGCATCTCCATCCCCAACCCATGGCATCCATGAGGTGGTGGCATCCCCACCCCTCCCCTCCGGGACACACAAGGCTGCACCATCTCCATCCCCACCCCAGGTCTGGGACACCTCTAGGACCTGTGGGACCGCCATCCCCGGGGTGACAGTGGCCGCGGTGGCCATGGCAGGCAGGGTGATGGGACTTACTCGCCCATGAAGCCCTTGGAGATGGAGTGGAAGGAGGCCAACTCCACCGCCTCTGAGTAGGGCGGCCCCATCTCAAACAGCACCTTCTTGAAGGAGTGGAAAGCAGAGCCCTCGGCGTAGATATTGTCCTGGTACACCTGGGCAGGGGGAGCGGTGAGGGGGTGTCACCCGGATGTCGGGGTCCCCCAGGGATGGGGGTGAGGGTGGGGGACACCCCGCGGGTCCCGCTGACCTCGTCGGCCATGAGGAAGAGCTTCTCCTCGTAGGCGAACTTGATGACGTCCTCGATGCACTGCCGGCTCTGAACCTGTCCTGGGGGGACATTGGGGTGCTGGCACTGGGGGGGGGGGCCCAGCCTCAGCACCAGCTGGGGTTTGGGGGGGCCCAGCCCCAGCAGTGGTTGGGTTTTGGGGGTCATGGTCCCAATCCCAGTACCAGTAGAGCCCCAGCACTGGTACTGGTAGGGTATTGGGAGTCGCAGCCCTGGTACCAGTAGGGTATTGGGGGGTCCCAGTCCAACCTTGGGGTCCCAGCCCAGGCTTGGGGTCCCAGCTCCAAACTTGACATCCCAGTCTAAGGGTCCCAGCCCAGGCCAGGGGCCACAGCCCTGGCATCCTAAACCAGTCTTAGGATCCCAGTCCAGCTTAGGGGTCCCAGTCCCAGCTGAGGGTCCTAGCCCAATCCTGAGGTCCCAGTCTAGTCTTGGGGTCTCAGCCCAGTCCCAGGGTCTCAGCCTCAGCCCAGGGATCCCAGCCAAGCCCAGGGGTCCCAGTCCAGCTTTAAGGACCCAGTCCAGTCTTAGGGTCCCAGTCCTCAGGTCCCATCCCAGTCTTGGGGTGCCAGTCTTGGGGTCCCAGCCCAACGCAGGGGTCCCAGTCCTGCCTTGGGGTGCCAGTCTTGGAGTCCCAGCCCAGGCTTGGGGTGCCATCCCCAGTTTTGGGGTCCCAGTTCTGGGGTCCCAATCCAGCCCTGGGGCCCCAGCCCAGCCTTGGGGTGCCATTCTCAGTGTTGGGGTGCCATCTCTGCCTTAAGGTCCCAGCCGTGGGGCCCCATCCCAGTCTTGGGGTCCCATCCCAGCCTTGGGGGTCCAAGTTCTGGGGTCCCAGCCCAACCCAGGGTCTCCCAGCCCAGCCCTGGGCTCCATCCTCAGCCCTGGGGTGCTATCCCCAGTTTTGGGGTGCCACCCCCGGGTGCCAGCGGGCGTACCGGTGGGGTTGCCGGGGTTGATGACGCAGAGGACGCGGGGGCAGCAGTGCCGACGCCCCTCGTCCAGCGCCCGCCGCAGCTCGGCCCCGTCCAGCGCCCAGCACCGCTCCTCCTCCAGGTAGTAGTTGAGCTGGACGGCGCTGAGCTCGGCGATGGCGGCCGAGTAGAGGGGGTACTGCGGGATGGGGATCAGCACCCCCGTGCGCGACGGCCCCGCGCCCGACACCAGCAGCTTCAGGATGCTCTGGGGAAAAGGGGTGGGGGGAGAAAAAGGGAGGTGTGGGGACAGGGACAAGGTGGTGGGGACAGCGAGGGGACAGGGATGGTGTGGGGCTGGAGAGGTCATGGCCACGGGGACAGTGAGGGGACAGTGAGGGGACAGTGAGGGGACAGGGACAGCGTGGGCATGGGGACAGTGTGGGGACAAGGATGGTGAGGGAACAGGGACAGGATGGTGAGGGTGTGGGGACACTGAGGGGACAGGGACAGTGAGGGACTGTAGAGGTCGTGGCCATGGGGACAGTGAGGGGACAGGGAGAGCGTGGGCATGGGGACAGTGTGGGGACAGTGAGGGGACAGGGATGGTGAAGGGACAGGGGCAGGACGATGAGTGT
>NW_020799241.1:0-110 GCF_003259725.1 Athene cunicularia | reverse complement strand
GGGGCCAAGGACGGGGCTATTTTTACTGCGTCTCAGGAAGGGGAGACGGGAGCGGAGGGACAGGAAAAAAAAATAAAAAAAAAACAGCCAAGGAGGCGTCGGTTTTGGCA
>NW_020799240.1:11736-13610 GCF_003259725.1 Athene cunicularia | reverse complement strand
TCCCCTTTCCCTCATTCTTCCCCTTTTCCCTTCCCTTTCTCACATACCACTTACCACCCTTCCCCAAGTTCAAGTTCTTTCTTCCCCCAGTAAAACATTTCACCTTGTCCTTTGGTGTCATTTCACCTTAACCCAACCCCAGGGGATCACGACACATTTATAACTCCCTGGGGTCCAGGTGTGGGTCATACCCCCACCCCTCATCCCCTGTTGGGTGCTGTTTGGCAGCGCCCACCCCCTCATCACCTGTGGGTGCTGTGCGGCAGCGCCATGCCGGCGACGTAGATGGCAATGGCGGTGAGGACGACGGCCTCGGCCTCGGAGACGGGGAAGTGCTGGGTGGCCACGCGCTGCCCCAGCACGGGCAGGCAGTAGAGCGCCAGCCCAGCCGCCTGGCAGATGAGCACCGGGGGCACCAGCACCAGCAAACCGGGCCGGGAGTCCTGACAAAAAGGTGGGATGAGGATGAGGAAGATGGTGGGAGCGGGGAGGGGAGGAAAGAGGGGATGAGGGGGAGGGCCCCCACCTCGGCAGCCGCCCGGTCGCTGTCCCAGGGCCGCTCGGTGCCACCCGTCTCACACTTGCTCAGCTTCAACCAGAGGTCCAGGGCGTGGGGGTGGGTCAGGGAAAGGAGCTGAGCGCCTTGGGCCGCCCCTCGCCCGCCTCCCGGCCCCCCAAAAAGGATATCTTGAGGATGAGGACGAGGATGAGGAAGCCGAAAGCCGGCATGTAGATGCCGATGGAGACGAAGCGGGAGAGGGAGGGCAGGAGGTAGAAGAAGTAGGACTGGTGCAGCCGCTCCAGGAGGTTGTTGAGTTTCCGAAACATCCCCTCCAGCGTCCTGTGGGCATGGGAGAATGTTAAATATAACCTCTGGAATATTGGAAATCAGAGTTTAAGGCCTAGTGAAACGTGCTCAGGGCTTCGCTAGCCCGGGAGATTCCCAAGGCAACCGCAACGCTGCTCGACAGGCCTGAGAAGCGTTCTTAGCCTGCTGCTTGTATAGTCCCAGCCCAAGGCCGGTTTAAAACCCCGGCAAGCTGATCCTACAGAGACAGTTTGAACAAAGGATGGTTCCTTGACCAAACACGGGGGTTCTGCTACTTTAAGGGAATTTAGTACCTAGAAACTGCTCGCTCTACCTAAGCTTTTCATAGAACATCTTGAAGTCTTTCTCAGAATTGGGCGAGATGAAAACTAGTGGAAGGAAGATGAAGATGACAATGAACCGAAAGATGACCCTGAGACTGAAGCAGGGATTGGAACCAGAACAGAATTGGGTTGAGATGGGGGACTGTAGTGAACTGTAATAAATGAAGGGAATCAGGAACTAAAAGGTTGAGAGGAACCTTACAAAGACTTTGGACTTAGGTAACAGGTTTAGAAATAGTGTAGAAACTGTGCGAGGCCTTTGGGCATTGGCCACTCACTGCGGTGCCGGCCCAACCCTGAGCAGTTAATAAAGCAAACCCAGAGATACCCCAGCCTGGTGAAATTCTGTAACAGAGAGCAAAGAGGAGGGGCTTCACCCCCTGAGAAACCCCACACACTCGGAAACAGCCTCACACTCACTTGCCCACGGTGGTCATGTCGTACTTGTACTGCCGGAAGCTGTTGATGCCGCGCAGGGTGATGGCCTCGATGCGGTAGCGGAGGAAGAGCCCGTGGTCGCCGCGGGGCCGCCCCGAGGCCTGGGACAGCACCATCAGCAGCAGCGTCTGGAGGCTGTGGGCGTAGGCGGGCAGCGAGTCCCAGTCTGAGCGCGGCAGCTGTGGGAAGAGTCGGAAAAAAAACCCGAAACCCTGGAGCTCCCCAAGTGCAACCGAGCCCCCCCGGCACTGCCCAGGCCCCCCCCTGACCCGCATCCCCCCTCC
>NW_020799240.1:8893-11686 GCF_003259725.1 Athene cunicularia | reverse complement strand
CCGCTGCCCTGGGCGGCCGGTTCCGCACTCGACGACCCTTTTGCTGGAGAAATTGTTCCCAACATCCCCCCTAAACCTCCCCCGGCGGCGCAACGTCAGGCCGGTTCCTCCCGTCTCGGCGCTCCCGGGGGAGAAGCGACCGACCCCTCCTCGCCCCCAGCTCCTCGGGGGCAGCTGCAGAGAGCAACGAGGCCTCCCCTGAGCCCCCTTTTCCCCAGGCTGAGCCCCCCCAGCTCCCCCCTCCCAGGACTTGTGCTCCAGCCCCTTCCCCAGCTGCGCTGCCCCTGGGACGTGCTCCAGCCCCTCCGTGTCTTTCCCAGAGCGAGGGGCCCAGAACCGAAGCCGGGATTCGAGGGGGACGAGCCCTGCCCGAGCCCTGCTGGCCACGCGCCCTCCGACACCAGCCGGGGATGCCGGTGGCCACCGTCCAGCCCCACGAGTGACTCACCTTGCCCTGGATGGTGCAGAGCAGCCCGTTTTTCTGGCAGAAGGCATGGAAGAG
Source organism: Athene cunicularia (assembly GCF_003259725.1). Lineage (NCBI taxonomy): Eukaryota > Metazoa > Chordata > Aves > Strigiformes > Strigidae > Athene > Athene cunicularia. The sequence continues at coordinate 11,184 of NW_020799240.1, read as the reverse complement.
GTTGAGGAGATCGAGGTTGGGCAGCTGCCCGTTCAGCCCCTCCACCGCCACGTCGAAGCTGGTCACCACGTCACTGCTCAGCTCCAGTGAAATCGCCGCCTGGATGGCACCCGCCCGGCCCAGCGTCCCCGAGGAACGAACCTCTGCGGGCAGAGGGACGGTCACACCGGGACAGTCACACCGGGACGGTGCCACCACGAAGGTCACCCCCAGGCCCCCGCCTCACCGGTGACATTGACATCATGGTAGGCCTCCAGCCAGGCCTCCATGCCCAGCAGGTCGTGCTCGTTCACCAGGAAGATGATGTCCTTGGCCCAGTAGATCTGGCCTAAAGGGAACGGGGGGAGGACGCAGGAGCAACGGAGCAGCTCTGGCAGAGCCCGAACAGCCCTGGGAAGGCTCAGAAGAGCCCAGTCCCTGCCCCGGCACAGCCTGGACTGGCCCCTGCAAAGTCCCTGGCCCAACAAAGCCCAGTCCCTGCCCCAGCGCAGCCCAGTCCCTGCCCCAGCACAGTCCAGCCCGAGTCCCAACACGGCCCAGTCCCTGCCCCAGCCCGGCCTAGCCTGAGTCCCAGCCCGGCACAGTCCCTGCCCCAACAGAGCCCAGTCCCAGCACGGCCCAGTCCCTGCCCCAACAGAGCCCAGACCCAGCCCGGCACAGTCCCTGCCCCAACAGAGCCCAGTCCGTGCCCCAGCATGGCCCAATCCCTGCCCCAGCGCAGCCCAGCCCCTGCACCAGCCCGGCCCAGTCCACGTCCCAACAGAGCCCAGTCCCTGCCCCAACACGGCCCAGTCCCTGCCAATCCATCCCAAATAAAATCCAGGGCCCCCATCATTCCCACCCCTCCCATTCCCACAGGCAGGGCCCTGCCCAGTAGCATGGACACTCATCACCCCTGAAACCCCCCCTCAGGCATCACTCCCCAACCTCAGAACCCCCAAAACAGCATCGGGCTGCAGGAGGGGGCACTGAAACCCCCCCCGTGCCCCTGCCCTGGGGACTGACCTCGGAAGTAGGCGGCGAGGGCCAGCATGAGCCCCACGGCCTGGTTGTTGTGGGGCCCCTCGGTGCAGGGAACACTCAGCACCAGCGACTCTGTGCTGGCGGCGCGGGGGGCCCGCAGGATCCCGTACACGTTGGTGCCCTTCACCATCTGCCAGGAAACAAGGAAGACTTAGGGTTACAGGGGGGTCTTTGCTTGATTAATTTTCTGCTAATATAAATTGCTTCCTGTCTGTAATCATACTGTGCTGCAGCATGGAATTTTTTTTCTTTTTTTCCTTTTTTTCCCCCCATCTTGCTACACACCTGCTGAACGTTGATTCTTATAGGCACTGCTAGCATTTTGGTAGACGGAGTGAAAAAATTTTTCATGAAATACTCTTTTAGAAGCCTTTGGGAGTAATCATGTGAGAAAAGCCAACAAAATTTGACCCTTCTGAAATGATGGTAGTACACTAGTATTTCGTGTTTGTTGCAAAATGATGGGTTATAGAAAGGAATTCTGCCTGCCCTAAAGCTGGGAGGGGAAAGTGAGAAAGCTGCTGTGTATATTACACCTTAAATATCTTGTAAAACTGGGAACTATAAAAAAATGAAGTTTCTTAACACCTGTGTGAGTCTTTCTGAGCTACGGCAAAAAAAGTGGGGATGAAGGCACCCGCTTTTGTACTGGGTCTCAACTTTTAACTGTTTTATAGGTTTTGGATTTGGGGGTGGGGATTGGGCCTCACGTATCGCTCGCGGGTCTCGTCGGGGAAGGGCAGGGTGCGGGCGAAGGGCTGCTGGTACACCTCCAGCCCCAGGCTCCACATTGTCTTCTCCAGCCAAGCCACCGGCATTCCCCTGCGGAGACGGGGGCTTGTGTCAGCCACAGCGTGGCCAGCAGGGACAGGGAAGGGGTCTGACCACTGGTGAGGCCGCCCCTCGATTCCTGGGTTCAGTTCTGGGCCCGTCACCCCAAAAAGGCCATTGAATGACTCGAGTGTGGCCAGAGAAGGGCAACGGAGCTGGGGCAGGGTCTAGAGCACAGGTCTGCTGGGGAGCGGCTGGGGGAACTGGGGGGGTTCAGTCTGGAGAAGAGGAGGCTGAGGGGAGACCTCCTGGCCCTCGGCAAGTCCCTGCCAGGAGGGGGCAGAGAGGGGGGATGAGTCTCTGGAGCCAAGGCCCCAGCGCCAGGCCCCGAGGGAATGGCCTCAAGCTGCCCAGGGCAGGGTCAGGCTGGCTCTGAGGAAGGATTTCTGTGCAGAAGGGGCTGTTGGGCGTTGGAATGGGCTGCCCAGGGCAGGGGG
>NW_020799240.1:0-8843 GCF_003259725.1 Athene cunicularia | reverse complement strand
TTTTTTTTTTTTTTTTTTTTTTTTTTTTTTTTTTTTTTTTTACACGTGTGTTCATTGCATCTTTTACCTCAACTTTTCCATTTTTTTGTGCCTATGTGTGTTCATTGCGTCGTTTTTACTTCAACTTTTCTTCTTTTTACCGCGGGTGTTCCTTTTGTCATTTTCACCTCCATATTTATTTTTTTTTTTTGCGCGCGTGCGTGTTTGCTTCGTCGCCGGTTTGTTTCTCCGCCATTTTCCAACCGCTTTTTCGGCCGAATCGTGGCGGCGACGGCTGCAGGGAGGGGTTGGGGGTGGTTTGTTTATTTTTTTTTTCTGTGTGTGTTTTTTTGTTTTTTGATTTTTTTTTGTTTTTTTTTTAGCTGCCACCCCCCCCTCACCGCCCACAGTCTCTATTTTTGGATTTGAAATATAAAAAGCCGCAGGTTGATGTTTTTAGCCGCCAGCAGTTTGTTGCACTCGACCGAGTCGACGATGGGCAGCGCCATGTAATCGGTCTCGTTGTTCTCGTTGCTGAAGACAAAATGGTAGATGACGGGGTGGATTTTGACGTCGTCGTAGGGCCCCTCGAGGAGGAGGAAGGAGCACTCCATCGGCGAGTTGATCTTGCTCTTCAGGATGAGCTGGAAGGAGAGGGTGCGCTTGCAGGAGAGGTTGGGGTTGCGCTCGGAGTCGTTGACGCGCGCCTTGAGCACCCAGGTCTGGTTGAGGACGGTGAGACGCGGCGTCTCGTAGTAGAGGCGGGTGATGAAGTCGTCGGTGCGGTACGGGCGGAACTGGACCTCTGCGGAGAGAAAATGGGAGGGGGGGTGTGTGCGTGTGAAAAAGGGGGTGAAATGGCACCCGGCGTCAGCTCAGGGGAGGGTTGAGTGGAAAGGAAGGGGGTGAGGAGGAAACACGAGGGGGAAAAAATTTAAAAAGAACAAACAAATGTGAAATGCGAAATAAAAAATACGAAAAAAAGATTTTAAAAAGCATGACATGGGAAATAAGGAGACAACACCCCCCCCACGCAATAGGAAATAAAAATAAGAAAAAAAGACCAAAAAAAACCATGAAAAAGGAAATAAAAATAAGAAAAAAAAAGACCAAACCCCCCCTGCACAATAAAAGTAAGAAAAAAAGACCACAAAAATATCATGAAATACTAATTAAAAAATAGGAAAAAAAAAAGATCAAAAAATCCCCACACAATAGGAAATAAAAATAAGAAAAAAAAGACCAAAGAAAACCCATATGACAGGAAATAAAAAACAGGAAAAAAGACAAAAAACGCCACACAGTAGGAAATACAGAAGACAAAAAAATAGAAAAACCCCCACAAAATAGGAAACGCAAAATACAAAGACACAAACACCCCACCAAATAGGAAATACAAAATATGAAGAAAAGACAAAAAAGCTCATGAAATAGGAAATAAAAAATATGAAAAAACAAATATGAAATAAAATATACAAAATACAAAATGAAAAATACCCCAAAAATAGAAAAAACTCCACAAAATGCAAAATAAATATTAAAAAAATAAAACCCCCTAGAAATAAGAAATACAAAAAGATGAAAAAATAAAAAATACGAAATAAAAAGTACAAAAATTAGAAAAAACTATGAAATATAAAGTTAAAATACAGAAAAAAATAGAAAAAAGCCCTACAAAATACGTAGTAAAAAATATGGAAAAATTATAAATCCCCCACAAAAAAGGGAATAAAAGATAAAGAATATGGAAAAATAAACATGAAATAAAAAATACAAAATTCAACATCAAAAAACAAAGTAAAAATACAAAACACAAAATAAAAAATAAGAAATATGAAATAAAAAAAGTATAGAAATCCCCCCAAAACAAAAATTAAAAAAATTAAATATGAAATAAAAAACAAAACACAAAATAAAAAATACAAAATAGGAAATAAAAGCCACAAAGAAAATATAAAAAAGACAAAAAATTTAAATTAAATAAAACCCAATACAAAGTAAAAAAATAAAACACAAAATAAAAAACAAACCACAAAATTAATAAATTAAATTGAAAAATAAAATACAAAATAAGAAATGCAAAAAAATAAATAGAAAAGAAAAAATACAAACCAAAAATTTAAAATACAAAATATGACATAAAAAACCAAAATAAAAAATAATTAAAAAAAAAACAAAATAAAAAAATATGAAAAATCAAAAATGAAAAAAATTGCTAAATGAAAAAAAATATTTTAAAATCCAAAATAAAGAGATTTGGGGCCGGCAGGAGCAGCCCCGGCCCCACCCTGCAGTGCCAAACCCGCAGCCAGAGGCCGCTCCCCCCTCCCCAGGACACGACGTGGTGAGAGGAGCCGGTGCTGGCGGGGGCAGCTCCTGGCCACCGGCCACCAAAAGGCTTCACCAGTGTCACCAGCAACCGCTGCCGGCCCCCAAAACTCCTACCAGTGTCCCACCATGTGCCAGCAACAAGACTTTACCGGCATCTGGTAACGTGTTGGCCACCACCACCAGTTGCCAGAAGGTTTTACCGGTGTCCTACCACGTGCCACCAACCACCACCAATTGCCAGAAGGTTTTACCGGTGTTCTACCACGTGCCACCAACCACCACCAGTTGCCAGAAGGTTTTACCATCATCTGGTAACGTGCCAGAAACCGTCTCCAGCTTCCGGAAGGATTTACCGGCATCAGACACGTGCTGGCAACCGCCACCGGCTGCCAAATGTTTTTACCATTGGCCTATGATGTGCCGGCAACAGCCACCAGGTGCCAAAAGACTTTAGCGGCATCTGGCAACGTGCCGGCAACCGCCACCGGCTGCCAGGTTTTACCAGCATCCAACGATGTGCCGGCAACCACCACCGGCTGATAGAAGGTTTGACGTGTTCTACAAGGTGCCAGCAACCACCACCGGCTGCCGAAAGCCTTTACCATCAACCAAGAACATGCCAGTAACCACCATCAGATGCCAAAAAAGTTTTACCAGCGTCCTACAACGTGCCAGCAACTATCACCAACTGCCGAAAGATTTTACCAGCACCCTGTGATGTGCCGGCAACTGCCACCAGCTGCTGAAAGGTTTTACCGGGGTTCTACAATGTGCCGGCAACCGCCAACAGATGCCAAAATGTTTTACCAGCACCCCCGGCATGACGGCAACCACCACCGGTGGCCAAAAGACTTCACCAGCAGCCAATAATGTGCCGGCAACTGCCAAAAGTTTTTACCGGGTCCCGTGGCACGCTGGCAACTGCCACCGCCTGATGAAAGGTTCTACCAGTGTCCTACACCATCCCAGCAACGGCCATGTTACCGGTGTCCTACAACGTGCCGGCAACCACCATCAGATGCCAAAACGTTTCACCATCATCTGATATTCTGCTGGCAACCATCTCCAGCTGCCACAAGGTTTTACCAGCATCAGACAACGTGCCGGTAACAGCCACCAGGCTCCTAGAGGCTTTACCAGTGTCTGACAGCACAGTGGCAACCGCTACCAGTTGCCAAAAGGTTCTACCAGCGTCCTGTGGCATGCTGGCAACCACCACCAGCTGCCGAAAGGTTTTACCATCATCCGGTAACGTGCCGGAAACCATCACCACCTGCCAGAAGGTTTTACTGGTGTCAGACACGTGCTGGCAACTGCCACCAGATGCTGGAGACTTTACCAAAGTCTGGCAGCGCAGTGGCAACCACCACCAGATACCAAAAGACTTTACCAGCATCTGGTAACGTGCCAGCAACCGCCACTGGCTGCCCAAAAGGTTTTATGTGTTCTACAAGGTGCCGGCAACCACTACTGGCTGCTGAAAGCCTTTACCATCAGCCAAGAATGTGCTGATAACAACCACCAGATGCCAAAAGGTTTTACCAGCATCCCACAGCGCACTGGCAACCGTCACCGGCTGCCAAAAGACTTTACCAGCATCTGATTACGTGCCACCAAATGCCACCAGCTGCTGAAAGGTTTTACCAGTGTCCTATGATGTGCCAGCAACCGCCACCAGATGCCAAAAGATTTTACCAGTGCCTGATATCCTGCTGGCAACCACCACCGGCTGCCGAAAGTTCTACCATTGGCCTACAATGTGCCAGCAACCACCACCAGATGCCAGAATGTTTTACCATCATCCGGTAATGTGCCAGAAACCATCTCCAGCTACCAGAAGGTTTTACCGGCATCAGACATGTGCTGGCAACCGCCACCAGATTCCTGGAGGTTTTACCAGTGTCCTACAATGTGCTGGCAACCGCCACCGGATGCCAGACGGTTCTACCACTGTCCTACGATATGTCAGCAACCACCACTCGATGACGAAACTTTACCAGTGTCCAACAATGTGCTGGCAACCGCCACTGACTGATGGAGGTTTTACCCGTGTCCTATGACGTGCCAGCTACCACCACCAGATGCCAAAAGGTTTTACCAGCATCTGATAATGTGCCAGCAACCGCCACCGGCTGCCAGGTTTTACAAGCATCCAGCAATGTGACAGCAACCACCACCGGCTGATGAAAGGTTTTACCATTTTCCTGTGATGTGCCGGCAACTACCACCAGATGCCAAAAGACTTTACCAGCATCTGATAACAGGCCGGCAACCGCCACTGACTGCCAAAAGAGTTTACCAGCAGCCTGCGATGCACTGGCAACCACCGGCAGATGCCACACGGTTCTACCAGCATTCTAACGATGTGCTGGCAACCACCATCAGATGCCAAAAGCTTTTACCATTGTCCTGCAACGTGCCAGCAACCATAAACGGCTACCGAAAGGCTTTACCAACATCTGATAACGTGTCGAAAACAGCCACTGGCTGCCCAGAGGCTTTACCAGCATCCAACGACACACCAGCAACCACCACCGGCTAATGAAAGGTTTTAGCAGTACCCTACAGTGTGCCAACAACTGCCACCGGCTGCTGAAAGGTTCTACCAGTGTTCTGCAACGTGCCAGCAACCACCATCAGATGCCAAAAGGTTTTACCATTGTCCTATGACGTGTTGGCAACCACCACTGGATGCCAAAAGACTTTACCAGCATCCTATGAATTGCCGGCAACCGCTACCGGCTGCCCAAAGGTTTTACCATTGGCCTATGACGTGCCACCAACCACCACCAGATGACAAAAGATTTTGCCATCATCCAGTAACGTGCCGACAACCGACTCCGGCTTGCCAGAAGGTTTTACCAGCATCAGACACATGCTGGCAACTGCCACCAGATGCCAAAAGGTTTTACCAGCATCCAATAACGTGCCAGCAGCCACCATCAGATGTCAGAAGGCTTTACTATCACCTGGTAACGTGCTGGCAACGCCATTAGCTGCCGAAAGGTTTCACCAGCACCCTCCGGCGCGCCAGGACAGACAGACAGGATACGGTTTGGGTAGCAAGGCAGAATTTATTGGGATTTGGCGTACAAACCATCGAGTGAGGCAGCGCGGCCAAACCTCACCGCGAGGCGCAACCGCCGGTGACGCAGCCCGGAGCCTCCCGGCGCGAGGCCGTGGCACCGAGACGCTCCCGGCTGGGCGGTGGCGAAGGCGCCGGGAGCTTGCGGTCGCGGCGTAGGGACCGCGGGCTGGCCAAGCGCACGGGACGGCAGCGCTTCCAGGAGAGAGAGGGAGGGAGAGGAGAGCCCGGCCGACACAACCTGGACAGAGGAGGGGGATCCGTTATTCCAGCCACACCACATTCCCGTCACTGGGCTTCACCACAGCCTGGCACCGTGGTGTCTCAGCACCGTGCTGCCTGGCTCTACCGGGACTGAGCCGTGGCACACGGAGAATGCAGGGTCTGGATTGTGGCTTGTGGATTGTGCCGGAAAGTTCCCAGCACAACCCAGTTGCCAAAACGCCTGGGCCGTTCTCACCAGATCCCCAATCACACTCATGACGCCGGGGTGAGCCGTACGCCCGGCACCGGTGCCCCTGCTCATGGCCGAGGGGGAAATCCTTCCCCCCTCCAGCCCCGATTTGCCGTTTCCCTCGCCGGTTAATTTGCATCCCGGCGTTTCAAACCAAAACCGTTCTTAGGCGGCTGTTCTAGGCCTGATTTTAACACCGACATACCAAGAAAAGATCCAGCTTACCTGCTTTTGCAGCTCAAACAGGGCTTTTCACCCCCATTAGCGGCCAAGCGCAGCCGCCGCAGCACCGGCAGCTTTCCGGCGGCTCGGAGAGGGGTTCGGTAAAACCCCTCGGCAAAGCAACAACGGCTGAAGGTGACGGTGAGCGAAGCATCGCCGGTGCTGCTCCAGAACTCGATAAAAACATCCCAGAGAACATCACGTAGCGTTTTGGAGTTTTAAACTCACATCACGAGGCTGGAAGCTCGAGCCGAAACGCCGCCACGGACTCGGCACCTTTCGCCGTTACCAAATCGCGCGAGGAGAGAAAAAAAACCAGCAGCGCCGAAACAGCGTCAGCGCCAGAAGAGACGCGGGCAGAAGGGCCGGGGAAGGCGCCGGCGTGCCGAGGGAGCCATTACCTGTGTAGCCGATCTTCTCGAAACTGAGCAGGCTGAAGATGCTGTTGTAAAGCTGCATTTCTTTTTTCCTCGTTTGGTCCATTTCGTCTAAAATCTCCATCAGCTCATTGCCAGTTTTGGTGGGGTGGGTACATTCGGCTTCGTGCACTGTCAGCTCGTGGTAAGGACCCTGCCACGGGCACCCGATCCGCTTGTATTTGCACTGGGTCACTCTGGGGGGTTTAAAAAATTCATGTGAATATTCACCAGATTGGGTCGAAACGTGGCCAAAAAAAAAAAAAAAAAAAGGTGGACATTCCAGTGCTAACTCGGGGTTGCCACGGGGTGATTTTTGGGTCTGGAAACACCGGGAGAGACAGAAACGAGGGTGGGAAATCCAGATGTGTTTTATGGCCCGTGGAAAAGCAACCGGAGCGCACCGGGTTCCTGCGAGGCTAACAGGGCCCGGCGGCACAAGGAAAGAAGGAGGGGGGCTCGCTGTGTGCCAAAACACCGCCACGGCCTCCTCCAAATCACCGGCACCTCCGTGGGGAGGTGGGACGTGGGCAGTGGGAGTTTTGGGCTGGGAAAGAGGCCACGGTGCCAACGGCTTCAGCACCAGAGAAACCCTCGTGCTCGCCACAGGGTCGCCGCACCGGTAACACCGGCAACACCATCACTGTGCCAAAGGGAATTTTTTTTACCTGTCCTGGCATTCCTCTTTCTGATGCCTCTCTAGGAGGGAGCGAGGGAATTGCTGCATGCAGAAGCCGCACTCGGAGGGCAGCTCGCTGACGGCTTTTTCCACGGCCAAGTTGCGGCAACACAAGCTCTTGCTGATCTCGCAGCGGCAATTCGGGCAAGTGGCTTGTTCCTCCTTTAGCCGCGCGTCTGCCAGGAGGTGGATGAAGCAGCCGGCGCACATCAGGTGCCCGTTGGTGCACTGAGGAAGAGGAGGAAGACGGGTCAGAGAAAAATCGCCGGCCCGCCGAGGCAAATTAAAGCCAATTCAGACCTGTTGGTGCTGGAAAAAAAACAAACAAAAAAATGTTTTGGCCAAAAAACCCCACCCTGACACACGGCTCCTTGCGGCCCGTTGATCCCAGTACCAGCCCAGACATGTCCCACTCAAGGCATCGCTTCTGTAATTAGGACCGAGTTTGTTTGCCTCGTTCGGGAGGGGCTGGGAAAAGCTTCATCCCAGCTTCCCTCCTCCTCCTCATTTCCAGAATGGAGGGGGGTGAAGCTGCACCCCCCACACCAAACCCTGAGGGATTCGGGATAATCAAAACCAAGTGAGAGGGGAACGGAGTCCCCTGGGGACCAGGAATGAGGGAAATTACACCGAAACAGGGACAAGGGGAAAAAAAACACACCAAAACCCACTCCCTGTATCCCCCAGCTCCGCAGATCCAAAACGTTCCTGGCCGCCACGTTTGCTGGAGTCGAGATTCGGCGAGATTGACACAAAAATCCCTGCGCCAACCGAGGGAAAGTGGGGAAGAACCAGCGGCGCTGCCAAATCCACCAGGAAGCGGCTGCAAGGGCTTGGAAAGCGGGGATGGAACTTGGGGATGCCCGAGTGGGTGCCACTGGGGTAAAAATAATCCAATAAATCTATTTTAGGCCAATTCTGTCATGTTTTGGAGCGGGGTGACAAGACAGAAGCGTTGTCAGTGTCACCCCGAAGTGCCAGAATCACCGTCTCCTTCCTGTACGCGGGCGCAGTCACTTTTCCCCTCTGCGCATCCAAAACTGAAATTTTTTAGGGAAAAAAAATCAGTTTAAGGCACGTCTACAACAGCTGGGTGAAACCCTCGAGGTGAGGAAGAGGAGGACGCGGGATGCTGCCAGCGGCACCGCAGCGATGCCAGCAGCGCCTCAGGCACCGGAGCGATCCCAATCTGTGCTCCTTTCTTCCCAAAAATTGAGGGGAAAGAGCAACCCCTGAGTGTAAAAAAACAGAATTTTGGAGTTTGCCGCGAGGCAATACCCTGGGAGAATCCATCTTCCTGTAAAATACCGGTGGAGGGGGTGACGGTATCGCCAGGGGGTGTGTGGGAAAACTGATGATGATTTTGGGTGAAAACCCACCTCACAAATCCGGCGGGAAGCCGGAGCGCTCCGGCCTGGAATGCCGTTGCTTCCACAACCGGTTCCTGGAGAAAGGAGGCGGCAGGGGGGATCCCCCCCTCCACCTCCTCAAAATTCCAATGGAATTCCTGCCGGCGGGATAACCAGGAGCTGGTTTTCACCAGGGAAAAAAAAACTTTAATCCTCAGTCAGGATGGGAAAGGCCTGACCCTGCGCCGGGGATTAGCACCGATCTGCTTACCCAGGACATCCATTGTTCCGGCTCCCCAAATAAAAAAAAAAAAAATAATTTCGGCGT
>NW_020799239.1:12146-13671 GCF_003259725.1 Athene cunicularia | reverse complement strand
GTGCCGAGTCTCCCGCCAAAACTAGAGCCGAGCCGTGTCCAGAGCCCATAACATTGCGGAGTGACTAGCTGAGCCGAGCCCAGAGCCCGGCCACGTGCCAAGACTCCAGGCGAGCCGAGCCCAGAACCGATCCTCGAGTAGAACCCAGACAGGAGCCCCGAATCGAGCTTAAAGCCGAGTCGAGCCGAGCCCAGAGCCGAACCTGAGCAGAGTCTTGAGCCGATCCCTGAGACGAGCTTCGAGCCTAGACTTGAGACGAGCACAGAAACTAGCCTCGAGCCTTGCCAAGAGCCGAGCCGAGCCGAGATCAGAGCCCCGAGCCTCGATCCCAGCCGAGTCTAGCTGAACAGCGAACCGAGTCGAGTCACTGGCAAAAACCGGAGCCGAGCCCCGAGACTAACCCTGAGCCCAGCACAGAGCCGAGTGGTGCCGAGCCCACCCACAAACACAGAGACGAGACCCGAGCCTACCAGAGCCGATCCCTGAGCCCAATCCCGAGCCGAGACGAGCCGAGCCCAGATCATATGCCCGAGCCCAGCCCAGAGCCGATCCTAGCCCTGAACACGGCCACGTGCCAAGATTCCAACCGAGCCGCGCCCAGAGCCGAGACTCGACCAGAGCCGCTATCCCAACCTAGACCCGAGCCGAGCCCAGAGCCTATCCACGAGACCAGCCCAGAGCCGAGCCCAGAGCCAAGACTTAAGACGAGCCCCGAGCCCAACCTGGATAGGAGACGAGCACAGAACCCATCCCAGAGACCAACCCCGAATCGAGCCTAAAGCCGAGTCGAGCCGATCCCAGAGCCGAGCCGAGCCGATCCCAGAGCCAACCATGAGCCGATCCCCGAGCCCAGCCGAGAGCCGAGCCGAGCCCAGAGCTGAGCCTCGAGACGAGCAAAGAGCCCAATCTAGAACCGAGCCAAAACCATAGCCGATCCCCGAGCCCAGCCCCGAGCCGAGCCGAGCACAGAGCCAACCCCAATCCGAGACAAGAATGGATCCCCGAGCCCAGCCCCGAGCCAAGCCGAGACGACACAGATCAGAACCCAGAGACGAGCCTCGAGCCGAGCCACGAGTACAAAATCGAGTGGAGTCTAGCCGAAGACCGAACCGAAACGTGCCACTGGCCCAAAGCCGAGCCGAGCCTCGAGAATAACCCTGAGCCCAGCCCAGAGGCGTGAGGTGACGAGCCCACTCACGAACGCCGAGACTAGACCCGAGCCAACCAGAGCTGACCGCCGAGCCAAGCTTATACTCGAGCCGAGACCAGAGCCGATCCCCGAGCACAGCCCCGAACCGAGCCTCGAGTCTAACCTCGAGTCGAGACGAGCCCAGAATCGATCAGAGATCCCAGCCCAGAGCCGAGCCATGTCGAGCCTAGAGCCTAGCCAGTTGAGCCGAGAGCCGACCCTGAATCGAGCTTGAGCCGATACCCGAGCCCAGCCTAGAGACGAGCCGAGCCCAAAGCCGAGATTAGAGACGAGCCCAGAGCCAAGCTGAGCCCAGAGCCCAGACAAGAGCCGAGC
>NW_020799239.1:0-537 GCF_003259725.1 Athene cunicularia | reverse complement strand
CGAGTCTAGCTGAACACCCAGCCGACCCTCCAGCAGATCCCCGAGCCAAGCCCAGAGCCGAGCCGAGCCGAGCCCAGAGCCGAACCGCAAGCCGAGCATGGAGCCGAGTTTGCAGCCTAGACCAGAGCTGATCCCGGAGAGCAGACACGACCTGAGCTGAGCCGAAACCAGAATCGAGCCCCGAGCCGAGCTCGCAGCCGAGCCCAGACCGGACCCGAGCTGAGCCGAACCCAGAACCGAGTCCCGAGCCGAGCCTCGAGCCGAGCCCAGAGCCCTGCCCAGAACCGAACCCCGAGCAAACCGTTGAGCCGACAGAGCGGAGACCAGAGCACAGGCCAGAGCTGAGCCGAGCCCAGAGCTAAGAGCCGAGCAAAGCCAGATAATGGACACGAGTCGAAACCTGAGCTGAGCCCCAATCCCAGGCCAGAGCCGAGCCGAGCCAAGCCGAGCCCAGAGCCGAGCCCCAAGCGGAGTCGAGCCCAGATGCAAGCCCAGAGCCCAACCGAGACGAGCACTGAGCCAACCCCAATCCGAGAC
>NW_020799238.1:6884-13706 GCF_003259725.1 Athene cunicularia | reverse complement strand
TGCTGCTCCGCTGGCGTCACCCGCTTGTGGCCCCCGTGGCTGCAGGGGGGGGGAATCCCAAAAAAGATGGAGCTGGCAGCCCCGAGACCAAGCCACCCCCCCTCAAAAAAAACAAAACAAAACCAAAACAGGCCTCTGCAGATGGGAGCTGACCCCCACAGTACTGCAGGCTCTGTTCCAGCCCCAAACGCGGGCACCGCGGCGCATCGTCACACCGCTCTGTGCTTCCGAGAAAATCCTCCTGGGGAGGAGCAGGGTGGTTCCCCGTGACGCGGGGTGGCGGGGGTGTCCCGGCAGCCGCTCCAGCCCTGCTCACTTCCTCGGGATCTGGACGCTGGCGTACTCGGAGCCGGCCTCCTCGGGGTGCGGGGCCGGTCGCCTGGGCGCTTTGCTGAGGTGAACCATGTCCAGGTCGGCGTAGGTGAGGTTGTCGTCGCTGGTGGGCATCCGGTTGCTCTGGATACAGGCATACTCCGACTGCTGGCTCATCTCCGCCATCCGGCGGATGGTCTTCCTCTCTCTGTCGAAGTTCAGGTCGGCGTAGGTCAGGTTGTTGGGGTCGGATTCCTGCGCGAGACACCACGAGTTGGGAGGACGAGCGAGGAGCCCCCCCCGGTGCCCACCCAAAGCCCCCCTGCTGGAGTCAATCCCGCTGGGACAGCTCGGGCTCTGCTTGCGATCCCGCAGCGACACTCTACCCTGTCCTATGTCTTCAAATCACCAGCCACCGCTGCAGAGCCACCACCACAATCCAAGAGCCAGCACCACATCTGCCCCAACCCTGCCCTTCCCAAGTCCCGGTAGGGATGGGCAGCGGCCAACCTGCCCAGCGATGCCCATGGGGAGCTGGCAGAGGCTGGGTAGGACAGACAGATTGCTGCTGATCACGACTTTGCTCGTAACTGCGTCACCAAATGCAAAATAACTCCACAAATAGCCTGGCTGGCTATCGCACAGCTGGTTCTCCAGGCAGCACAAACCCAGACTTTCCTGGGAGGAGGAGGAGGAGGAGGAGGAGGAGAGGGTGAAGGCAGCAAAGATGCTGCGAAGTGGTTGCCCCATCCCTGGGGCAGCTTCTCTTCCCTCTCCAGCCACAGTGTGGAGACACTGAGATGTTTCACGGGGGAGCCACCACCCTCCACCGGAGACATGGAGATGTCTCCTGGAGGAACCAGCACCCTCCGCTCCCGCCTCCCGCCCGCGGGGCCGAGTGACACACCTGGGTAGTGGCCTCGCTGCTCTTCTCGGGCTCGTGTAACCTGAAAGGGGGAACACCAGAAATCACAGAGTGCACTGTTGCCTCTTCCCCAGCGATGGAGCAGCCGGGGACGTTCAGATGCAACACAAGGTCCTCGCAGCAGCACCCAGCAGGACGAGTCCGCACCGGCCCAGCCCCATCTCCGCAGGCTGGAGACCCGGCTCCCACCCGCTTGCTCAGCCTCACCAAAAGCCAAACGTTTGGGTGGGGGATCACCGCGGGGGGCAGAGGCACAGGCGGGGAGATGGGCAGAGCCTGCGCTCCTGCCTTCCCTTTCGCAAGATTTTGGGGATCCGGTGCTGTCCTGATCCCAAGGGAACCCCATCTGCGGGCTGGAGGTGCCCAGCCCAGGGTGCCCACGGGGGACTCGGCGTCTAGGGGAGATCCACACTTACCTAGCAGATGGTGAGCTTTTACCTGCCGGAAGAGAAAGTTTAGGGAATAAATAGTTCAGGAAACAGGGTCACCCCTCCCCGCTTCCCCCGGCACGTGAGCCCACCCGCAGAGACTGCTGCCAGCCCAGATAATACACAGCTTTTCCCAGAGGCAAGCGCCTGCGGTTTTCTGGAGTTTCACTCCATTTCCTGCAGGACTGTTCCTGGGAGAGGGCAGGAGGTGCAGGGGGGTGTCAGACGTTTGAGGTACAAGGAACAAGAAGCGGGTTTGACTCTGCTCCTTGGCAGGCACCGACACACAGCAGCAAGCAGGCAGAGCTTTCCCCGCAGCCTGCAAACCGCCCGCCCAGCTCCGCTCCGACCTCTCCTTCGGGCACCCGAGAGAGAGAGGGAAAAGGGGGTCGGGAGCCGCTGGCTTCCCTGCCTGCACTTGGTTTCCTTACCCTTGCTCTGCTTTGTCCGGATGAGGTAAAGAATCGCAGCCACCAGCAGCGCCAGCACCGTGCAGACCACCCCCACCACGATGTAGATGACCAGCAAATTGCCTGGAAGGCGAATGAGAAAGGTCACCACGGGCCAAAAAACGCTGGTCCCGACCGGGTCCCCGCAGCCTGACAGCTGGGGTTGGCCTGGTGGCGCTCGAAGCGGCGAGGGCAGCTCGGTACCTGCCCGCGTCACTCCCCCAGCCCCCCCAGCACGGAGAGTTTGTGTCCTCGAACCAGATTCTGGTGGGACTTTGAGCTTTCTCAGGGGTTGGCATCGTACAGCCTCCCCGGCGGGGGCCGCATCCCAGCGGCTCCCACGCACCGTTCTCCATCTGGGCCCAGTCTCTCAGCCCGTCCCTGGCCAGGGCAGCGATCCACAGGGTGACCGTCCTGTCGAGGGGCGGCTGGGCGTCGTGCACCACGCGGCAGGTGAACACGGAGCCGTTCCTCTCCTCCGTCGCTTGGACCTCCACCAGGCTCCTCAGCCCAAACAAGCCCCGGGGGTTCTTCCTCAGCTGGGAGACGTTCTCCACCTTTATCTCCGTCCCGTTCTCCAGCCAGGTGACAGCCACCTCTCCCGGGTAAAACCCCTCCACGTGGCAGGTGAAGTTCAAGGTCTTGTTCACCCCAACGGGGCTCAGCAGGTCAGGGACCACGCGGACATGGGGGGAAACTGGGGAGAGAAGCAGCTCCTGGTGCCTGACATCCCCCAGCTCCGGTACCCGCAGGGTGCCCCGTCCCCACCCCAGGACCCCCAGCCCCGTGGGAGCAGGACGCCCCGAGCGCGGGTCCCCCCTGCAGCCCTCACCTCGCAGGGCCCTGCTGAGCTGGTAGTGCCCCCTCAGCGGGGCCGGCAGCGTGGAGTGCTGCACCTCGCAAACGAGCCGCGCGCGGACGTCGTCCTCCTGCAGCGTCATCGTCACGTTGCTGGACACGTTGTAGGAGGATCTCGTCCGCCCAGGGGTGATCTGGGGCTGCTGAGCTGAGATCGTGGTGTTGTCCTTGAACCATTTCACACTGATGTCTCTGGGGAAGAACCCTCCGGCCGTGCAGGTAAAAGACACCGATTGCCCCGGCCCCGCTCTGTGGTTGGGCCCGGACACGACTGGGGGGGTGGGTAAGGCTGCGGGGAGAAGTGTGGGGCCCTCAGACCGGGCTCTGCCACCCCTGCCCAGCCCCAGGGCTGCAGGGAGCGGGCTCTGCCACGGGGACACGGATGTGTCCGGGGATGATGGCCCGTGGGACCCCCTCCGGGGACTGGCCCCTAAGCCCCTTCCCCATCCCCGCTTGCCCCAAGCAGAGCCCACCGGGCTGGGCTGTGCCAGGGGCTGCACCCGGCAGGGCTGGTGCTCACCAGGAGCAGCTCAGGGAGCCCCACTCACCGTGCACGGACACCTCCGTGCCCTTTCCATGCCGAAACACCTCCTCACCACCCAGCGACTTGCTGAACTTGACACAGTAATAGGTGCCGGCATCCTCGGGGCGAACATCGCTGATGCGGATGCTGAAATCTGCGTCAGACGCACTCACGACCCTTGTCACGCGGGGGAAGGTGCCCGTCTGCTCATAAACAGTCTCGTTGCTGCTGCCCCAGCCCTTCAGCCACTTCACGGGGCCGAGGAGACTGTCCACAGACACGGTGCAGGTCAGGGTGAGCGTGTCCCCTGCTGTCACCAACACCTCGTCCTGGGGCTGGTGCAGCTTGAAGCTCTGACCCGTCTGGGCACCCACACCTGGGGACAAAAAAACCAAAACAACCCAGACCAAGTCCTGTGGCACCGCACACCCGGGCAGCAGGGACACGGGCGATGGGGCCGTGCCAGCGCCGGGGACCCTGTGGTTCCAGCAGCAGCGGGCACAGCCCTCCTCCGCTCGCGGGTCTGAGCAGCAGCTTTGCCAGAAAACCCCACGTCGTGCCCCCTCCACCCAAACCCCAGAGCAAATCCCAGCTGCCCCCACCTGCCGGCACACCGCGCTGCCTCCCCCAGGGCCGCTCGGCTTTGCCAGCCAGGAGGAACCAAGGGCACCAAACGCAAGGCGCTCCACAAAAGCGAGCTCCCTTCGCAGACGCCACGTTCTCCGTACTCGCTCTGTCCCGTTTCTACACGGAACCCGCGCCCCGACTCGCTCCAGCAGCACACGGCCCTTAGCCGGTGGCAGACGCCATTCCTGCTCCTCGCCGACAGAGGAGAGCCGTCCCCTGCCAGGCAGCTCAGCAGCCACGCTCCCGCACCGGCCAAGGGCGCAAACCAAAAAACCACCGCCCCCAGTAACCCCCCCACACACACACCCCATCTACGCACCCACGGGTGCCCACGCACCTTCCCACACCCGCGGTCAGGCAGGGAGAGGCTCCCGAGGTCTGCAGGAAAACCGCAGGGGTTCCGCTCCCCCTGGGGATAACAAAATCCCCGGGAGCCGGCCAGCTCAGCCCTGCGGGAATCGGCAACGCGGCTCCCCACTCCCCAAAAACCAGCTTGTGGCGGCAGAGCGAGCCACCCCGTCGCCTACGCGGCTCCTCGAGGGGTTCCTTTGGGCCACGCCGATATAGTTATCGCGACCGAATTGAATGAGATTTCAATACAGGTCACTGCTGAGAGGAACGTTTTTAAGCAACGCGGGAGAATCACTGAAATCCGCTCCCTGATAACGGGAGCTGGGTGCTGCTGACCGCGGCGAGCCCGGAGCTGGCGAGCGACACGCAGAACTGGGGCGGTGGTCACGCAGAGACCGTCGCGTTTGAGCGGGGAGCTACAGCAGCACAGCCGGCTCTTCAGGCTTGTTGGCTGGCGGGGGGGGGGCCTGCAGCTGCACCCTGGCATCTCCCACCCCAGAAAAACCCAGAGCAGCGACTCCTGCCCTTTACCCCCGGATGGGACAAAATCCTCGGCTGGACGCTCCCAGGAGGCTCCACCACAGGATGGGCCGCTCCGATCCCTCCCCCCGGCTGGCTCCCACGGAGGCCAGAAAGGATTTTGGGCAACTGTTAATCCCTTCTGGCTACCAGCAGTGTTTGATGGACCCCAGACGTTCTCACTCTCCGCACAATTACCAGATCTCGACGGAGATCTCACCAGGAGCAGTTTCTCAGCTCCCCAAGTTAAAGGCTTTTTGCCCAGGGCGTCACTCCGCTGCCTCCCCCCGCACAGGCTGATGCTCGCAGCCAAAACCTTCAGCCCTTGGTGTTTCCTTGGAAGCCACGCCAAGGCTAACGTGGCAGCAGCACCTCACACCAGAAAAAGTTTGTTCCCTAAGACAAGCACGGAAGGACGGAAACCTGGTTTGTGTCCCGTCCAAACGCGCCGTTCAGGCTGAGCCTAAGTCCCGTGTCTGAGCAGCAACGCCCTGGGCTCCTCCGAGGTGAGCCCGTGGTCCTCAGGTGACCCAAACCCGGGGCAGCAGCCCCAACGCGGAGCCCCTGCCCTCACAGGGGGGTTCGTGCACCCCCCGGGGCAGCACATGGCCCTGACACAGGGCACACACCGCCGGCCCTGCTGCCGTGGCATCTCCCGAGCTTCTCCCTCGCCCGCTGCCCCCGGACCTTTCGCAAGAAGCGGTTGAGAAACGCACAGAGGAAGTTTGAAAGCACACGAGCATCACCCACCTCTCACCATCCACCCCATCGCTCACTGCTCCCCTCCGCAATCCTGTGGACGAAAAGCTTTCTGTGGGGCAGTGACCTCCCCCGCGTCCTCTTGAGGGTCCCCCGCACTGGGGGGGAGCTGCCAGCACTGGCCCGCGCAGCCCAGCCCAGCCTGCAGCGAGCCAAGTGCTTCCTCCTCATCCTCCCTCTCTCCATCTGTCCGTCTCCCCACGAGGCACACACCGTGCCGGCGGGGAGAGAGATGGGGGGAGCGGCTGCTTTGGGGCCCCGGAGCTGCCCCCAACGCCGGTCGGGGCGAGCGACACGGGAATTGCTCAACCCCACGGCACGTTTCTTGGATGCAGCGACGGGGCCTCAGAGCAACATCTGCAAAAGCACCGGGCAGTTAAACTGGGGGGTTAACGGGGTGCAGCCGTGCCCAGCTGTAGCCCCTCGGCGCAAGGCTTCTGCCTTCCTGGGGTCACGAGGATTTATCTTTGCGGGCAGCGGGGCCACCTCTGAGATCCCGGGGCTGGCTGCCGGGCTGCGCACACCTCCCGGCGCCCAGCACGCATCGCCTCCTCGCCGGGCAGCGGCGTGCGAGCACGCTGCCTGCTCCCTGCGCCGAGGGATTTGCAGGCAGAGCACGTGCTGCTGGCCGGTGACGGGCTCCTGGAGGTGCTGCTGCAGCGGGGCCGCGGCCGTGAGGGGCTTTTCTGACGGTGCTGCTGCTCCCCGAGAGCAGCCGCGGAACAAAGGGCTTCGCGCTGCCGCCTGCCAGGAGGTTTCACGGGAAGCTCTCGGGCTCTTGGTCACTGCAGAGAACCCTGCGTGGCTCTAGGGAGCCGCTCAGATAGGACTAAAATGGGGCTTTTTGGGGTATTTTTCCGTGTGTTCTGCCGTGAGCCGCCCCGCTACGTTAAAGCCTGCCACACACAGCTCTGCCCGGCCCGATGCCCCCCCAGATCACCCCGTCCAGGCGTCGCAGGAATCCAGAGCAGATGAATTCCACCCCGAGGGGCCACGCCAACACCACGGCGCCTTAACGACACCCGCTCACCCCCCCGCCGCGTCCCGTGGGGTCACCCGACGGCTCCAACC
>NW_020799238.1:3954-6834 GCF_003259725.1 Athene cunicularia | reverse complement strand
GGCTCCAACCGCCCGCCCCGCGCCCAAGGGCCCCCACGCCAGGGCTGACCCCACGCACCACGCGCTCAGAAACCCCTTCAGACCCCGGCAGCAGCACGCAGGGCCGTGCCCCCACCCCCCGCAATGGGAAAACACAAAGGGGAAGTTGATAGAAAACCCCAGAACGTGCAAGTTAAAAAAAAAATGCAAAGTTTCCACTGAAGCTCCTTCCCTCCCTTCCCCTTGAATGCAGCTTCTCCTTGCACCCAGCAGAAGGTTAGGGTCCTCCTTCCCCTTTCTGGGTGCTCGCCCCGGTGGGTGGGGGGGCCACGAGGCCGGTCGAGACCCCTCTCAGTGTGCTCGGGCCCAGGGTCCGGGGACTGCAGGCACACGGGACACGCCACAATTTCTCACCACAAGCACCGGTTCGGTGCAAACCCCCTTCCCCACCTGCGCGCTCACCCTGCGGCCCGACGGCGGAATTCTCTTCGACTTTGATTGCAAAGCACCCAGAGACGGAGCAGAATCCTTTCGCCGCCAAGATCAAGGGGTGCGCAGGTGCTCTGACCCTGTAATCTGCTCTATCCTACGCTCCGGAATTAGCACAGGGGTTTTAGAGCCCTGAAAATCATCACCCGACAGTTCCCACGAAGGTGGCAGCACCCTCGCAACGCAGCCCCGGAGCACTCCCAGCCCCGAGAAGAGGCACGAGCCCAGGCGTCGTGCTGCGCCTGGTCTGGCAGAGCCTCCCTCCTGTTATTCAATTTAAATCGAGAGCAAAATAATCCCCAGATCTCCCGCCGCGGTGCAAGTTTTCCATCTCGGTGACACATTTTTTTCCTCCCCTGTATTCCACCTTTTGAAGTTATTTGATACCGAACAGATTGCAAGAGGCTGGGGTTTAATTCAGGAGAGGCTGCTTGGATGCTTCCTGATAAAAATAGATTTTTTTTTTTTTTTTCTTCTGGAGGAGCCGGGTAAGGAGCTCTGGGATGGCGAGGGGCGGGCTGCGTCCTCCAGAAACAACGTGCAGCTGGTCACTGGCATCCAGAGCCCCCCCCCCAGTCACTCCTGAAGGAATGGGCCGATGGGCAGGAGAAACCCCAAAAGAATCCTGCTGGAATTTCACCTGCAGCGGGAAAACTAACAGGTGCTGCCTATAAAAAGGGCCTGGAATCTGCAGCTCAGGGGAAGAGAAGACTCAGGGGGAGCTGCCGGGAGCCGTGCACATCCCAGAGCGGCGCGGGGAGGGTTATAGTAAAGGCTGTATTTTCCATCCATGACATCAGAGGAAGCCTCGGATCACACGCAGCCACCATTTGCGAGCGTCCCTCCTACAGCATGAGCAGAAATTCAGCTCAAAAGCCCCACAACCAGATTTCCTCTTTAGAGGAGGCTCTGGGAAGCGCAGCTCCGGCAAGAGGGTTCTGCCCAGCACAGATTTTGCAACAGGGCTTCCCAGCACCTCGCTCCTCTTTGCCCTACAGAAGATCTCCTGCAGGAGCTTCCCTTTTCCCCTCTGCCTCGGCAGAAGCGCTGTCGGAGCAGCCGCCCCCCGGCAGCCTGGGCCAGCTCTTCTGGAGTTTAGGCTGAGTTTGAGCTGTGGCCCAGGAGGATTCACCGCGTACGGGGAAAAATAAAATCCGCACGCTCGCACCTGAAACCAGGGACACAAAACCACCTCGCAACCCAGAGCTTTCTGCCCCAGGACGGACCTTTTCCTATGGCTGGCTTGGAAGAAAACGGGGTTCTTCCTCCAAGGCCACGTTTAATCAAACTCAAGAGCTTTGCTTGAGCCATTCTCTCGCGGCAGGAAATCGCAGCGGTTCACTGAGAAGCTGCGCTTGCCGCCAAAGCCTTCTTGGCTTTCAGCAACCGGGAGTTTTCAGCTTGGGGCCAACACTTCTCAGTTGTGATCAGGCAACTGAAAGCAAGGAGTGTTGTGCTGAAAGCATTTGCTTTCTGCTCAAGTTTGAGCTCAACTCTCCGCCCCAGTAAAGCTCCGACGGCGAGGATTCCCAATGGGCCCAACAGCGAGCGGTTGCCCCCCCGACACGGGACGATGTTTCACCCGTGTGGGAGCCCGGGCTGGGCTATTTGGAGCAGGATCCAGCTGGGAGGTGTGAAATTTGGACAGACCAGGCAAAAAACTCAGCAACAAGATGCTCCTGAAGGTGCATCGCTGTCGCCCCAGGAGGTTTGCACAAAAAAGCCCCGTCTCTCCCCGGAGGCGCAGGCGAGAGAGAGATTCCTTAGCAAATCTCACCCGAGACAAACGGCATCGAAACGGAACATCCTAGAAAGGAAATATCCTTGAAAGCAGCAGCCACCACAGGGCTTCGTTCCTGGTGGGGCGAGAAACTTCCCACTGCCAGCGAGGGAAGGGAACCGGCCGGGGAGCGGCGCACGCTCTGATCGTCCCTTTGCGTGCGGCATCCCCCGGCTTCTCGAAGGGACCGGAGGAGCCACAAGCCGCGGGGAGGTTTTGGGGGGGTCGGGAGCTGGTGCCCAAGGGACTCAGGGCCGGGCTGGGGGGCGGAAGGTGCCTGGGAGGATGGCGCAAACCCACCGCTCCGCGGCTCAACAGTTGGGCAGAGCTGGTAGAGCTGCACGGCGGCAGGGGAAGGGCAAGGGGGGGAGCAAGAAAAACAAGTTCCTGGCGGAGAAGGCAGGCAGAGCCCCCCCCCGGTGCCCGCTCTGCCATCTTTCCCCATCTCCTGGCGGCCTCCGAGCGGGAATTTGGGCCGTTTGCAGAGATTTGCCTCTCACATAGCTGGCAAGGGGGTGGTAGCGAATGGGTGGAAACAACATGCCTCTTCACGTCCCTGCCCGATTTCCTCGTCTTGCTGGGAAGGGGAATGTCTGCCTTGAAGTTTGATTTTTGGAGGAGCCAGGATTCCC
>NW_020799238.1:0-3904 GCF_003259725.1 Athene cunicularia | reverse complement strand
GGCCAGGCCCCAGGGCCGGCACCGGGCGCTGTGCGGTGCCGGGGGAGCGGCTGCCGGCTCCCTCCTCCCTCCCCAGGCAGCCGCTGGGGCTGTCAGCTTTATTTAGAGCTTCGCACAAACAAACAGCGAAGATATCTGAAGTGACTTGGCACCATCACTCTGCGCACGGCGTCAGCCTGCGCGCGTTCCCGTCCCCGCCAGCCTCCCCCTCGGCCCCAGCCTCACCCATGTGTTGCATCCAGGCTTAATTTAGCTCGATTTGCTGCTGGGAACCGGGGACCAACCTCCCCAGGCATCTGCACCGCACCTCCCTCCCGGAGCTCCCCCCCGGCCGCTGCTGGAACCCGCGCTCAAGTTCTACTTTGAAATAATTCGTGGCCAGCCCTGCTCTCGGGGATCCCAGCGCAGCAGTTGTTTTTATTTCCCCTTCGCACAGCTGGCGAGGGTGAGAGTAAGCCGCAGGGACCTCCAAGGAGCCATCAGGTTTGGCCTTTGGCCTCTTGCACATGCAGCGCGGCGTGGAAATAAATAATCGCTTCGCACCGGGGACGGGATGTGGGATTGGGAGGGTTTGCGCATCCCACCCAGCGCTGGGTCGGGGAGCCGGCACCCTCCGGGGCGAGCAGGTGCCCGGCGAGAGGGAAGGTTCTGGGGACGCGCTGCCGCCATTCACAGCTGCTTTCCTGGTTATTTTTAAATGGAAGCACAGTTCCTGGAGGCCTGGCTGACTTCAGCCTGTCTGGGCTGTTCTCCTGCTCGGCGCTGAAGGTTCAGACAACCTGTTTCAAGGCGATTACAAAGCGGAGACAGCCCGTACGCAAGCAGCCGCCGCAGAGCGCTTGGGAAGGAAAGTTAGAGCTTAAAAAAGCTCGGCAAGAGAAGGTACCACGGCAGAGCAGATGGTGCAGCGTGAGCTTCCCGGGAAGAGCTGCTATTGCTCCCCATTAAGAAGCATATGGGCAGGCTCAGCTGCCTCCCCCCCTGCCCACAGCCCTTCTCCCAGCATCGCAGGGCCCCGCGCGAACACGGCGGGTCTGGAGGATCCACGCCAGGAGGGCGGCCCCTGCCCCCCGTGGGCTGGCAACGGGCGAGAGGAGCACCCCGCTCCTCCTCGTGCCCGAGACCGAGCGAGAGCGCGGCATTTCGGAGGCTCAACGCCGTCATTAGTAGCTGCTTTCTGCACCAAACACCCACGGCGAGCAGGAGGCTGCTGCGCCGCTTGGCAGGGCGGGCAGCGCTGCCAGACTCCCCGTGCTGCCAGCGGGCAGCGCCTGCTCCCGCAGCCTCCTCGTGCTTCGGCTCAAAGCCACGGCTCCCGCAGGGATGACTGGGGAGCCTGGGGCTCCCCGGCTCTGGGAGCCATGCGAAGGCCAACACGGGGGGCCAGAGCAGCGTTTTGGGAGAGTTTTTCAAGAATAAATTGGTTTTCACCGCTTTGAGGCACAGCGAGGGACTCGCCTCACGCTGCCAGCGCCCTTCTGGGGAAGGCACGTGCTCCAGCTGCTCTGGGCCAGGCTCAGCCACCCTGGCGGGTCTGGGGGGCGGAGGGAGCCTGGGCCAGGGCTCCGGTTCCCTTCCCAGGGGCGAAGTTTCCAGCTGGAGCTGCCCCCGCTCCCAGCAGGAACCAGTGGCCCAACGTGCTTTTACACTTCCCCATTTCCAGGTGGGCAGCTCGACCAGCTGCACCAGTGGCCCCTTCCTCTGGAGGAGGTGGGGATCCTTCCCACGCCAGGACCCCCGTTCAGGGCAGCAGCACCCCATCTCCAGGCCACCCCCTTGTCTGCGCCCAGCACCATCCAACGGGGGCAATTACAGCCCCAACAGAGCGATCCCAGCTGAAAGTCTTGCAGCACTGGTTTTGCCCAGACTGCTCTTTCATCCCGGGATTAGCAGCCTGTCTGATCCCCTCCCAGCACCCATCGCCCACGGGGACTGCAGCGGCTCGCTCTGCTAAAGGGGCATTCGCAGGTGATGGAGATGAGAGAGGTTTCACTTCCAGCACCAAACCCGGGCCTATTAATGAGCCACATTTCACTAATGATGAAGGTGACAGCAGTTCTTTCCCTGCCCAGCACCTTCCCCCTCGGGGTCCCCAGCCCCGCGTGGCACAGCGAGGAGGCTCCCTCTGGCCTGACCGACCAGTCACATCACACCCAGCAGCTGTCCCGGAGGGCTTGTGGGCTCAGTTCAGCCTCAAAACCCAAAGCAACGAGGAAAGCGTAGGGATAAACATTCAGAAAAACACCAATGCTTTGGACATCAGCCAAAAAAAACCCCACCCTAAAACCAGCACCCGGCAGTGCTCAGGCACGGCGCTGCACCCACAACCCACCAGCGCCCGTGGGAGCCCTCCACAATCAGCCCAACCACCACATCGTGTGGCCCTGCCCCGGGGAAGCTCCCAGCCAGCTGGTTGTATCCCGGCCCGGCCCCACACACAACGCAGCCCCCGAGAGGCGCTGCTTTCGTAGCTCACCACAGCAAAACGAGGCGCGTGGCCACATCAGAGCCGCGCCTGGCCCCAGCGCCCACACCGGGTCTGCTCCGGTGCACGTGAGCCCACACAGCCCCAAAGCACCCCAGGCACAGGGCTGGGCACGCTCACCCCATCTCCTCCAGCTCCAAAGACAAAGTTTGAGACACACACACCCCCCCCCCTCCAGCCGACGAGGCAGGCGGACGCATCCTACAGCCCTCGCACCTCTCCCCACCGGGTTCAGAGTCCGCGCCCTCACAGGGCTTTAGCTAGGAGAAAAACCACACCACTGCCTTCTAAAGTCGGCAGCACCAATTACGCTGCTGATATTTAGGGCTTCTAGCACAACAAATGGAGCTTCAGCTTCATTAGGTACCATGCCAATTTAATCCAAGACATCCAGTACAGAAGGAGCTTAAATTAGTTTATCTGATGGTAACTTAAACCAGGCAATATGTTATCAGGAGGATGGAGAGAAGTGACCAGCAGCCTGTTCGTGAGCAGCGGCACACGGGGGCGGCCGAGCCAGACCGCGAGCTGGGGAAGGGACAAAGGCAGCAGGAGCAACCCGGCCCTGCAAACACCCATCTGAGACCCCGGGACGTTCATACCTGTCTGCTCACCGCAGGCTTCTGCTGCAGCACCCCCCTGCAGCTGGAGGTGGGGGCACCCAGCCACCCCCTTATGTGGGAGAGGCCCTGGGGATGGGTAACGAGCTGCAGATGCTTCGTTAAGGCTGTAATTGCTGGAGGAAAGGCAGGGCTGGGCTGTGGGGGCTGTTGTGCGAGCAGCCTGCGCGCCGCCTTCGCCCCTGACCTCGTAGGGGGGCTCACGGGAACTGCCTGGGATTGCTTGGGTCGAGCTTTTATTTCGGGCTGAGCTGAGCCATCCCAGAAATCTCAGGCTGAGCTCTCGGGCCGCGGAGGTGCAGGTGGTGCTGGGGGAGAGCGGGGAGGCAGCGCTCCCCCGGCGTGGGGGATTCACCGAGGAGGCCCCCCCTGCGCGCCCCGCGGCCTCCTCGGGGAGCCGGGCCCCTAACCGCAGCCCGCTTCATTTTCGTGGCACTCGAGAGCTCTGCCGGCACCAGCTGGTCCCCTCCAAGCCCGTAAAATGACTTTCAGGGAGGACGAGGAGGGGATGCCGGCGCTGCCTGCCCCTCCCTGGCCTTCACCAGGTGGGGGGGAGCGATGCTCCAAGTGCCCCCACGGCGTTTATGGGCTTCGGCAGAGCCTGGCTGGCGTCGGATCGTCCCCCACCGCCCGCCAAGCGAAAGGAGAAGCCTGTGGCCTCCGTGTTTGCGCCGTGGCTCACCCATCCCAGGCCCGCGGGCCCTTCCCGGGCCGCTCCCGCACCCCACAGGCTGCCGCCATCCAGGCAACTCGCCCGGGCTTCCGTAACGCAGGCCAGCGCGCTCCCGAGCGGGGGAAT
>NW_020799237.1:1765-13905 GCF_003259725.1 Athene cunicularia | reverse complement strand
AGAGTCCCCCCCCACTTCCCGCAGCCCCTTTCAGCCCTGGGGGGCCGCTCTAAGGTCTCCCCGGAGCCTTCTCTCCTCCAGCTGAACCCCCCAACTCTCCCAGCCTGTCCTCACAGGGGGGGCTCCAGCCCCCCCAGCATCTCCGTGGCCTCCTCTGGCCCCGCTGGAGCAGGTCCGTGTCCTTCTGCTGTTGGTGCCCCAGAGCTGGGCCCAGCCCTGCAGGGGGGTCTCCCAGAGCGGAGCAGAGGGGGAGAATCCCCCTCCGGTCCCACGTGCCCTTATCAAAGCCACGCTGGCCATCCCCATCACTCCTGATCCTCCGGGAGGATCCGTGCCGGAGCAGCATCTCCAGAGCCAACTCCGCTCCCCAGCTGCCCGGCAGCAGCCGCCGCACGGATAGTTTTGCGTACGTGTATCAGCCGCTGTTCAGCACCAAAGCGTCAAACGGAACATTTGACTAAATACCGTAAAATGGAGGAGGAATTTTGGGTGATCCCTTTTGGTCGTTAAGGGGAAGAGCTCCCCCAAACCGTTCCTGAAAGACCAGGGGTGAAGGGTGGTATTCCCCAGCATCGTGCACGCCCCGGCTGACGGACGTTGAGCTCAGCCTTTGCTCTCGCACTGAAGGTTGCCTCAATCAGGAAGATTCATGGTTTTGGAAGAAAACGAACATGTAATTCACTTTCTGGCTGAAAGGGGAAATCCTCTCCGCATCTCTGCAGGTTTTAAAGCAACACCCCACGAGACTGGGTTGTTTGGTTTTTTTTCTGAAGGTCCAGATCCGGTCCCTCAGCTTGGCGGAAGGGAGCGCACACCTCGGGTTTCTGCAGGGTCACTTCTCAGTGCTGTAATTCCCAGGCCGCCGAGCACTAACGCCAGCCGCTTTGGCAACGAGGTATTTCTTTTCCACTGCCCAACAAAGCAGGTATTGACATCACCAAATAAGCCGTCAGGTCTCACTGGTTAAAATGTTATTAAAAAGCTTCCAAATCCCTCAAGGTCAAGCTTTAAAAGCACCTTTAGGCCCGGCGCTGAAAGCAGAGTTACGCTGCGAGGGGCTGGGGAAGCTCCGACCCCGGTGACGGGGCAGCTCTGCCAACGGCCCTCTGACCTCAACACCACGCGCCGACAGCACCTTATTGAACAACAATGAAAAAAAAAAAGAAGTTACTTTCCTTTAAAAAAAAAAAGTCTATGACCAGGGATTAGGAGGTTACAGTTTCCACAACGATATCAGTGGGCTGATCCATTTCCAGCAGGGACAGCACCGATTCCTTGAGTTCTTCTGGGGTGACCCCAAGCGGGTCCCCCTTGGCGACCTTGTGGAGCACCGTCCCCTCGGCACCGCTGGGCTGCTGCCGCACCATGGCTGCCAGCCTCAGGCGGTACTCCTCCGCCTCCTGCTCCTTCCTTCGGAGCTGGCTGCGATATTCCTGAGCCTTCTGGTTCGCCTCCTGCAGCCGCTGCTGCAGCACTTCCCTTTCAACGCTGCCCTGTGGAAAACAAAGCGGAGAGAGCCCACGGTGTAGGCCCAACCCGCCACACGGAGCGCTCCGACACCTACCAGTTACAAAAGCAAAACGCTCCGAGGCGGTGCTGGAAACGGGCTCGGGTCGAGTTCTGTTGGACTGGTTTGCTCAGCCCGTGTCACCGGGGGCAGCCAGGACACGGGGAGGCACCGACTGGGTGGTGGGTGTCGGCCCCCCGGCGCGGGGAGGCACGCTGGGGAGTTAACGTGGGAGCTCGCCATCAGGAATTTCCAAGGTTGGAAGCAGGTGAGACCACGATGCGAGAGAACTACAGAGCCGTTAGTGCTGAAAAGTTGGGAGGCAACTGAGAGGGACGTTCCTCCTCCCAGCAGAGAATGATGGCGAGTCATTCCTGCTGCTTTAGGGAGAGCTGAGCCTTGGCTCACACCCAGCCCGCGTGTCGCGCTTCTACAGGAAATCCTAAATAATCTCAGCAGACGACCACGATTCATCTCAAAACCCTGAGCTACAGCTTCAGCACAGGCAAAACAGGCACACGAGGTTTAGCTGGCTCTTCTCCTCCTCCCTGCACTGCACCGAGCATCGCCGCTCCCCACCGCCCGCGTGTTCCCTGCAGGAATGCGTGTGGGAAGGGCGGGGAACCTCGGGGCACAGCTCGTCACAGAGACACCCCCGGGCTCTGCTCCTCCGTTCCAAGATGGTTTGGGCAGACCAGGAGCCCGCCATCCCCAGCACAGCCGAGGAACACGCAGGACACGACGGCAATCCGAGTTACAAGCAGGAGTATCTACCTTGTCTTCCGAGTCATCTACATTTTGTTCTACTTTTTGCTTCTTGGCTGGCGGCTCTTCCTCCTCTTCTGCGTCATCTCCGTCTTCAGCGAGAGTCTCTTCTGCAACCTGACCAGCAGGTACAGTTAAAACTGAAAAATTAAAAGGTGACAAATCATACAGGGCGAGACATGCACAGATGTTTCCCAAAGACTTCTCTGAAGTCAGCGCGTCAGCGCGGGCCTGGGGAGACGAGACCCGCCGAAGCCTTCCCGGAGAGAAGAGAAACTCCGGTCCGGGTCTCCAATTTTTGTTATTCAGGCCCCTGAAATTCCCGAGCATTTCACCACAACAGGGCTGGCAGAATCCAAAGTCAAAGATTTGCACGTCAGAAAACACGTGATGTAAGAACTATCATTGCGATGCCTCAGTAGCACAACTAAAAGCCGAGGGAGGCTAAGCAGGAGGAACAGAAGCTCTGCTCGGAAATCCCAGCGCGCGGTCGCAGGGGCTAAGCTCTGAATCAGCTTTGAGCACAAGCAAGAGCTGTAAATACTCCAGAGAACAAACACATTTTCAATCTGCAAACTGGGGTTTTCACTTTGGGAAGCCAGTAGCAACGATTCTACTTGAATTCGATTTCTTGAATAAGAGAAAGGCACCACGTGAGCTACCGAAGGTAGCGCTACCTAAACAGCTCTGCCTTTGTCTTCCTTAGACGAAGAACGGGTTTTTA
This sequence comes from Athene cunicularia, assembly GCF_003259725.1. Taxonomy (NCBI): domain Eukaryota; kingdom Metazoa; phylum Chordata; class Aves; order Strigiformes; family Strigidae; genus Athene; species Athene cunicularia. Next base: position 10,909 of record NW_020799237.1, on the reverse strand, counting down.
CTTGTAGTAATTTGGCAAATTTGGCAAATAATTCTGAGCAATTAACAGCTTCAGAGAACTGCTTTTGACTCGTGAAGCCTGTGAACAGGCAGAGCTGACGTGACCACCTCCCGCTGCAGCGCCGTGTGCATGTCGCAGCAGAGCGGCTCCGCTTCCTCATTTTCCTTTTCTCCACCCAACTGTTAATCCAAATAACGGAGCATCCCCGGGACACGCCGAGAGACTTGCTGGTAGCAGACAAGGCTGATGAATTACATCCCTTGAGGAAAGAGAAAAATCACTGCGGGAGCGCTCTGGAGCTCTGCCCTGCTTTACTGAGCACCACTTACATCTGCCTTGTAAAACGGAGAGATCACACTGCCCTAGGCAATGCAACTAGTTATGGGAGGAAGAGGCAGATTTAAGCTGATATTAATGGCCTAATACTAAGTTTTACAAGAACAGCAGAGTGATTGCTAAAGGTAAGAGGCTGCAGTTTCATCAGCCGAGCGATTTTACTCCCAGACAGGGAAGTTCACCATGAAATAAAGGAATCGCCTTCGCCCGGCTGCCGAAGAGACAACGGCTGAACCGGGCATTTCTGCTCAGGGTGTTCGGTTTTAATGCAAAGATCGAAATACTGAAGCACAGCAGCATGTAGTAAGCTCCGAACACGTGGCTGGCAAGCTCTACCACTGACATCAGTCCCAGAGGGATTTTAACCCCTCCCGGAGCCCGGCGGTCAGGCACGGATCAAGCCAGGTCGCACCCGCCGCCAGCCCTGCGGGGCTCCACGGGGCTCACAGGCAGCACTTAATCAATTTTATTTTTTTGTCTTTTTGGAGTTAATCCTCACGCTGCCTTCCGAGCCCAGCTCCTCCTTACCTTGCTGCCCATCCTGCATGGTCAGGATGAAGGGCTGGCTGAGGCCGCCGGCGGGGATGGCCGTTTGCAGGCTGCCCAGGGAAACGCCGTCGGTCACGATGGCGATGACGTGCTGCCCTCCGCTGCCAACCACGTGCTGCAGGGCAGAATCGATGGAATTTGCCTCCGCTACTTCCTCCGTCTTACCTTGAGAGAAATAAAGCAAGCGCCAAACAAAAAGAGTCAGCGTTTCCTTCTCTCTTCCTCGAATAGAAACTGAAGTGAAGAAAGCTCAAGTACGCGGCTCGAGGCTCCTGGGATGCTGCTGCCAAAAAACAAGCTGCAAGTACAGAGAAACACGTTACCGAGACATAAAGTCTGAGCAGGGGAAAGAAAAGAAAATCCACTACACCTGAACAAAACAAGTCCAGTTCTGGAGTAAACCCAGCGGGTTTGGGGTAAATTAATAAATACCAGCATCTGAGCACTTGAACTGAATTAAAAAGCCCGGAGCTGGAGGCAGCTGCCCGACAGGCCTGGCCAGGCTCCCCCCGCGACCCTTCTCCCAGCTCCAACGCAGACAAGCCCCACGCAAAAATCCTCTTTGTGCCTCAAGAGCCCCGTCCCCACGGGCACGGCCCAGGCGACCCCCAGGAGGCTATCGAGCATGGCCGGGTGACTCCACTCCCCGGGACACTTTTTGTGTGTGACCTAACAGCTCGTACAAATAATCAGGATTTCAACCCTGCGGCTGCATCCTGCTCCCGGCGCAGGAAACAGGGGGGGTCTGACCCGCTGGGGCGCTCCGGGTGCCAGGGAGGAAAACACTCCCGCACCCCAGGTCAAGGCGTCGGCACCAGCAGCTTGAGGAAGTCAAATGGCTCCTCTCTGGGTTCTAGGAAAAACGCTTAGCTTTGGGGAAAAGAACCGAATCCCAAGGGGAAAGGATTATGTAAACTTTATCAAACCCTTCAATCTGAAGTTAACGAAAGGTCAAACAGGACACTCTACAAACATACCGTAAAAGATCATAAAAAAACCCGAAGAACATGCCCAAACCTTTCCGTAAGAAAAACTACCAGAGCCTCCAGAGACTCAAAACATTGGCTACCAACATTTTACACCAAAGCAGGGACAGAAAACACTTCAAGGTCCTTCTTAAACAAATACTTGTCTCCATTTACTTTGCTACGAAGTAAACCTACGTTCTAGAACTCTGGGGGCTTTTTTTAATATAATTGTTAAAGCACATCAGGAGGACATACTGTCACGTCAGGCTCAGACAGGCTGGCTAACAAAAATGAAGTTACTTCTACTGGTAACAGTTGCTCTTTTTTAAAATTAAATTTGAACGGGGATTAGCAAGAAAAAAAAAAACAAATACTGCTTCACTGCTTCACAAATATTTGTCATCATCTCCTCCTTACCCTTAAAGAAGGCCAATGTACCTCCACATCTTACATTTCCTTCGATTTCCTGGCCAGAGCTACACAAATTTGAACCGGCGTCTGCCCGGTTTCCCCTACCTGGGTCTCTGTTTGAGTTGGGCAGCGGCGCCGATACCTCGGCGAGGGCCGCAAGCGCAGCAAGCACGGAGGTCGATGAATTGGGAAACTGCGCCGTGGAGATGTGAGAGTCACCTGGTGGGGAAAGACGAGGGCAAACGGAAGGACCGTCAGGACCTGCCACACCTAAACGGCGAATGACGCACTCAGAAGGCAACAATTTGGTCTTCCAGAGATCAAGATAGAGGCTGTGAAGTATTTTCTGGGCTGGCAGTGGCCAGCAGAGACAGGGAGGTGGTACAGATCATTTTTCAGTGACTGACTGTGAAGGGCTTTGATGCTACTTGAGCACAGACTGCACCCACTCAGAATATTTTACGATCATTTTAATCGAACCGAAAGCAAGTATTTTAAGTTTTTTCTGAACCACATCACAAAAAGAAGAGCACAGATGACCCGATTTGCTCCAGCTTGGCTGTAGGAGGCAGGGGAAGGCAGGCTGCCTGCCGGGCCCCCGGGCTGCCCAGCTCCCCCCGGGGAGACAGGGGCGGCCCTTCGAGCCCCGGACGGCCGGCGCTGGAGCCCGAGGGCTGGGACGTCCTGCACAGCGGTTCCTACGCACGGAATTTCTTGGCTTCGCGTCGTACCGCCGCTTGCAAAAAACTGCAAGAAGCTGAAAAGCATTTTAAACTCGTCGGCTACCACGAGTAAATTCCAGCACCCAAGTTCTTCCCAAACTGGGAGAGTCTCCAGCTCGACTTCAGGGGCCAAAGGTTTTGGCACAAGTCAGTTCAGAGCCTTTTGCTCCGAGGCTGAGATCAGCCGCGCGTGCGGGTCCGTCCTTCCTCCCCGGGCAGGTTGGGCAACGGAAAGACCCCGGTTACTGCAATGGGGTATTGATTTGAACGAGCTAAACAAGCCTTCTCACTTCCCAAAAAACAATGTTTCTTCCTCCAATTGACCACGGTAACTCCTATTCAAAGGCCGACTTCATAAGAATGAACAGGAAATTAACTAAACGGGCGCAAACTCAGTGCATAAAACCCACAATTCCTCTTAAAAAAAAAAAAAAATCCTGTACTTCACTGCCAGCTAGATAAACAGATTATAAGCACACAAAGGGAAGTTCATCTGAAGTTCTCCCGCCTTAACCCTTGCGGCCTATTTTCTCTCTTTGGTGCCAGCTCCTGGTTTCAGGAGTTTGTTCAGGGGTTATTTCCAAAGGACGACACTTGCAAAAGGTCGTGGGCTGGGCACGTGAAAAAAAACACAGGACTAGTGACTGTCTCCAGCAGCTAAAGGTACTCGTTCGGCTTTAAAAACTTTTTTCAATAAAGGAAGACATCGGGAATTTAAGAGAGGCAGGAAAAAAATTATTAACCAGACGTGCTAAATCAGAGGGGTTTGTTATAATGAAGGTGCAGTCGCTGATGCCCTCTTGTGGGAAATGAGGAAAAAAAACTCCCGACGTGACCCAGGGCAGGGGACACCGGCTCTTCCGAAGCTGCCCGGCTACTGCTGATCCTTGCAGTGTCGCGGGGGGAAAAGCCCAGGGTATTTTAGTCCGGTCCCATGCGGACAGTAAGCTGCCGCCGCCGCGCTGTGGCACCGAAAGGCGATTACGGCGCAGGATGTACGAGGATGCACGAGGGGAGACGGGGATTTACAAGGCCAAGAGCTCATCCGGAGGGAGCGCTGCGAGGCCGCGAGGGGACGGGGCTGAACTTCCACATCAAAGGGATGGAGGAGATGGAAGAAGAGGAATGATTTCAGCTGAAGGGCTGCATTCGCACCAGGAGAAAGTCCGAACGGGCTGTGAACGTGTTTAAGCTAAAAGGAGCTTTCTAACAGGGCGCTGGTCGCCGTGACTCCCACCTGGCAGAGCCTGACCTGTCTGCAGGGACCAGCACCGTGGCCAGAGCGTCCTCCCGGCTGCAAAACCCCCAAATTTTATGCCCCTTTTGAGTTTGAGGAATGTCCTTGACCGACGATGCCGTGCGCCAGCCACGCTGCAGCTTCCTCACGTTTTCCCCTCTCGGAGGGAGGGGCTGTCGGTGCCCCGAAGCTGCGAGCAGCCCTGGAAGCTTGGAGGGCAAGCCTGGAGCTGGCTGAAGCGGCCGTGGCCAGGCCCAGGCAGAGAGGTCGGGGTGGGACTGCCCAAACCGGGGGTTCCCAAAGCACTCTCCAGCATGTGAAAGCTCCCACTGACCAAAGAATTACTCACAGGCAGAAGTGTTTGCAGGATGAGGCCAAATAGCTTCACAAAACTTGTATTTGGTAGCCTCCTTGCGACTGAAAAGAAACAATGGTTTGGATTTCCCCAAACACAGAAAACTCGCTTTAAGAGTTAACGATGAAAATTGGAATTACACAAGAAAGAATTCACGCTCAGCCTTGAAAAGTGTTTTCCCCACCAAAATAAGGCTCACAGGAACAACGAGGAACCTAATTATTTCCATCCAAGATGTGGGACAGAAGAAATAAGGAGTAATCTACATATCCAAGAGTCCTGCTTGCTCTGCAATTTCCTCACCCAACATTTACACACAGTAAAACATTCCCTCAGCTCTTGTAGCCAGGGAAGAACAAGGTAAACTGTTCCCCAACCGCTCGGCAGCGCTCAGGATTTGGCACAGGCCATAACTCTCATTATTCCTCTGTTGCAATCAGCCAAATCCATTCTCTCAAGCTCCGTAACAGACCTGGAGCAGCCCCACAGCTGAGCTCAGCAGAGCTTTGCCACGCACAGCGGCGCCACCTTCACTTACATCAGCCAGAAATCTGCTTTGTTACCTTCGATGGCAAAAAACGTTCCGGGGCAGGAAGCAGTAGTTGGGTGTGTTTGGCTGGATTTCACCACTTTTCCTCTACTAAATAACCATCTGCCCTCTACTGGTAGGCAGCCTCAGAAACTTTTTTCACAACTTTCCCACTCAAGGTCACGTAAAACCTTACCTGAGGTTGTTTTGGCGTCTGCTGAAGAGACGAGACTGGCCAGATTGAAAACTTCTCCTGGTGACAGAAGAAACGGTGAGGTGAGAGTCACAGTGCTGGTGACGGGGTTCGTTCTCTCTGGATGAGTGTTTACCTGGTTCTGCATGGCTTCCTAGGAAAAGAGCGGGGTCAGGCACAAAGTCATCAGGCTTTCTGTGCTGAGGAGCATCTTTCAAACATTTTAGAGGCAGATTATTTCGCTCTGCAGCACGTCAGACACACCGGTGAAAAAAAGCTGTGATAAAACTACCACCTGAACTTGAAAACTTGTGAAACAACAGCTCAAGGTGCGTGGTAATAAAACCCCAACACCCCCCAAAGTCCTAGCAGGCACACGCCGGTGGATCTAGAAATCCAACACACCTCATCCACCTCCGTACTTCCAGCTCCCTCTGCAAAGAGAAAACGATCCCACCGGACACAACAGGATCCCTGTAGCGCAGAGGCGGCTGCGGGGCAGAGAATTACCAGCAAGTTTCTCCCTCCCGCATCTACCTGCAGCATGACCAGAGTCTCTGGATTGTTCTTGTCCAAAGCGATATCGAAAGCCGATTTATCGAACTTGCTGAAAGCGTGGACGTCAGCTCCGCATCTGAGGAGCAGCTCGACGACGTCGCGGTGGTTGTGCTCCGTCGCCCAGTGCAGAGCCGTCATTTTCAGCATGTCCTTGGCGTTTACATCGGCCCCGTTCTGAAAGAAAGCAGCTTTATTTGCCTGCGCGCTGTCCCCTCTCAGGGTCTTCAAGGTGGTGCCTCTGCGTTTCAGCATCAACGCTTGACCCTGAGGGTGATTTAGACCAGCCTTAACGTTAGGCCGGGTTGTCTGTACTTACGCTGATGAGCAGCTCTACAATGTGAGTGTGTCCGTCGGCCGCAGCCATGTGCAGTGGCGTCCGGTCCACTTTCGTCCGGGCATCTCTGCTCACGCCGGCACGAAGCAGCACTTCAGCTGTCGAGTAGTGGCCGTACTGGGCAGCCAGGTGCAGCGGCGACGTCCCGAGCTGCGGGCGAGTTTACAAGAGTTACTGTCGGTCCACAGCGGGAGAGGACAGCCACAGCAATCACCACGTGTACGTCCGGCAGTAATTAGAATTACAAAGCTTCTGGAAGAAACACATTTATCCTTTTTACCTCCACTCAGAAATAGGGGGCCGCCCATCCAATAATTTTCCTGATAAACCTCAGACTTCTCAGGGATCTGAGCCTCCTGGTCCCCTGAGCCTCCTTCCCACGGCAGAGCGGCGCAGCTCTCACGGCAGGTGAGGTCCCGCTGTGCAGAGAAGGGCCCGGGCACAGCAGCCCCAGGCTCTGCTGCCTCTCCTGCAGTTCACCCCTTCCCCTCGCACAGCTCGTTAGTCAGGAAAGGAACCCGACTGGTGATGGAAAACGGCTACTGACGGCTTGTTCGTTATTCTCTGGTTCTCTGTTCATCCAACTGTTACCCTTCAGCTTTGTTAAAGCTTTTATTTCCTTTCCAGCCCCAGGACGGGCTGGTTTGTTTTCAGGTTTGGGGTTTAAGGAAACAAAAAAACTCCTAAAGATGAGTTTCTTGACTGCGAAAGTTTAAACAATTAAATAAACTTTTTGTAGAACTTCCTATTACCGAGAGGTTTAACAGTTCTTCCCACTTGACTTGACCCATCATTTTGCTGCTGGGAACTGCAATTCTCAAAGCATTGAATCCTGTACCTGTTGGTGGCCCCAGGACAACACGGTACCTGTCACTGTGCTCGCGGGCATCAGCCTGAGATCAACCCTTACACAAACGTCAGATCATCTCTGCCTAAGTCTTGGTTCTTAAGAGTGCTTTATCTGGAATCCCCTCCAGCACAGGAATCCAGAGGTGCTTTTTCTGCCAACCCACGCTCTGGTGTCACAGCTCCGGGTTCCACCCGCACCTTTCAGGCCCAGCACTACGGGCGCAGGCACCCGCGCCCGCTCCCCCACGTACCCAGTCGGTGGTGAAGGGGGCGCCGCTCGCCATCAGTTTCCGCACTTCGTCATCTTCGCCCTTGCGAGCTGCTTCGAGCAACCTCTTCCCTAGGTCCACTAAGGACATCTTCACACATGGGAACAAGTACTGGCCGAAAGCTGCTTTAAAAGACACAAAGAGAAAACGAACAAAGAGCAGTGAGGCGGAGACCTGGTAAAAGCGCCCATCAGGACACGCCATCTTCCCACAGAGCCAGGCCCAACACACGCATAAATATTTAGATTTTTCAGTTCCGTGCCCTGAAAAACCAAGCAAAGGCAGCACAGAGGCTCAGCAAAGGGGTCAGACACCAGAAGCCACCAGAGCTCCTGCTTACCTCAACAGCACCTTGCACGGAGACGAAGACTGGCCCATGTGGATCCAGTTCCAAGAGCAGAACCTACAAAAACAACAGCAAAGCTGTTGGCACCCCACGCACATCATTTGGATTTTTAAAGCACTTTTAAGATGATTTAATCTCCGAGACCCTCTCACTGACCCCAGCACTACCAGCTAAGCCTGGGGGAAGGAAGGATCCCTGTTCTCTGCCCGTAGAGCATAAAACAAACCTCAGTGACTCCAACGCCTTGTCCAAGGTCGTAAAAGGAGCAGCACCCAAAAGCTGGGCTCAACGTACCACACAACAGTCTCTATCCATCCCAAGCTCCGCAGAGCACAGCGTGATGACGGCACTAGCGAACCACGGCGTGTTCTGACGCCGGGGGTGCGCTGGGACACCGACCCAGGGCCGACTCGAGCCGTCGATCGCTCACGCGGTGCCTTCAGTACCCAAGGTCTGTGCGAAGGGGCGCGGCGCCACCCCCCAACAGCCCCTCCGGCAGCATGAGGCCCTCCCCTTCAACTCCAGTGCTATGAAATAGTCAGAAAGCTCTATTTCTTCCTTTATGTCTTGTTCTTTCAAGAGAAACACCCCAGCCTGTCCTGAGTGACGAACAGGACCCGCTACGAGTAGCGCCAGCCCCTGACAGCAAAGGCAAGCAGCAAACCTCCCCCCTGCAGCTCACCAGGGCCCCCTGCCCGCATCCTCTCCCTCCACAATTCCACAATCTCACTTTCTAAGACTCTTTTTTTAGGGCGTGCAGCTTCTTCCGAGCGCGCAGTCATTACGCGCAGCCTAAAGCTCGGAAGTCAAGAGCCCAGAGCAGGTACTCAAAGAGTTCACCCTGCAGCCAGAACCTCGGCGCATTTATAATCCGTGTGTTTGACCACCACAACCCCCTCTTGCCCTTTAGGATTTTCCAGTTTGGGTTCTGTTGTTTGGTTTGGGGTTGGTTTTTTTTTTTTTTACCCTTTCTCACTTCTTGCGGGACACCGTCTATTTCTCAAACGTTCCTTCTCATCGCCACACGTCGAGCACACGCGCGTGTTTTCCGGGCACGACTCGTTGCACCCATCTCTGGGCTCCGAGTTAACCACCAGCTTGCGAGAGCGGCGCTTACCACCCTGGGCAGGTTTGGGAAAGAAAGAAGCGGAATCCTTAGGAAAACCAGTCATTTCTCTCCTCCTCGTATCAACCCGAACCTTTGTCGCTAATTAAATTATTCGGAGGCCTCGCATTCCTGCTCTCTTCCCAGCAGGATGCTTCCAGGGAGGATTTCAGTCTGAGGCTCCCTCTCTTTTTTTTTTTTTTTAATTTTTTTATTTATAAATATAAAAGTTATTTACAGCATCCGCAGCTTGGGCTGCTCTTGACAAACTCCTCCACCTCCCCTCGCCGCTTTTCAGAAGTAACAGGGAAGAGAACGCTTCTCCAAACCCCTCTGAGCAGTCGGGGGGGGGGCGGCAGACCCGCCTCAGGACGCCCCAAAAC
>NW_020799237.1:0-1715 GCF_003259725.1 Athene cunicularia | reverse complement strand
TTGGGGGGAAAAAAAAAAAAAAGAAAAAGAAAAATGTATAGAAGCCAGAAATTATCAGAGTTGGCTTTTTTTTCCCCATTTTGAGATGATGCTCAGAAATAAACCTCAGCCTGCAGAGAGCACAGGTGAAAACCTCCCCGAGAAAAACAAAAGGCTTCCACTTGAGTGAATGCAGCATTTTTTTGTTGTTATTTTTAGAGGAGTTGATTAATTGTGTGGGGAACTAGAGACGTTTTCATTTGGGGGTAAGATCAAACTAAATTCCCTATCTTATCTTTCAGCTCAGCCTCGTTACCCATCCGGACCCCATGATACACCCAGTCAGGAGTCATGCCTGGGATAAAGCACATGGGGGAGAAAAAAAGAAAAAAAATTGAGGCCCTGAACATCCAGCCTGGACCCCACCAAGCAAGGTCAGAACATTTCCATGTGCATTTACCCTCCTGGCCATCATTTCTCCTGCTCGGGCTCAAAGCCACAAGGCTTAAAGAGATCATTTCTTTCAAGAAAGGTTTGTGCCCGTGTCCCGAGCACACCCCTGCCTCTTCCACTTCGCAGCCCCAAAGGGAAGGTTTTTAACGAGCGAAGCAGCTTTTGGAGAAACTGGGCCAGGGAAGCGCAGAGGGTCTCTGCGTCCCTGGGAGAGGAGCGGGGATGATGCTTTCTGTGAAACGAAGACGATTCCCATCAGTCCTGCGCCGCTCCCTTTGCACAAATGAGTTTCTTAAAAAAGCACAAGAGAAATGAGCTCGAACCCTCGTCCCAGGGCACGGGGATGCCCACGGTCACACAGCCGCAGGGTGTGGGGTGGCGGCAGAAACCCCCCAGCACCTCCCGCACCCTCTGGCATGCGGACGTGGGGCAATGGGGTGGTTCTTTTCGCCCCCTCCCCTTGTATTTGCCCCCTCTGCTGTTACCCCCCCGCTTGCACTGTCGTGGTGTTTCCAGCGCTACTGCAAGAAGAGAGGAAAAGAGGGGGAAGGTGGAGAGAGGTTGAAGCTTTGCGGGGAGCCCATCGCCAGTCAGGGCCGGGGTGAACTGCTGAGTTAATTAGCAATGTCAAAAACTGCCCAGAAACACGAAAAACAACCTCCAAACCGACAACAAAACCAAATCCTGGCATGCCTAGCGGAGTGGGAGAGGGCAGGGGGGGTGAGGAGGGGCAGAAAGGAGAGCTTCAAATTAGATCAAAATCTAAAGAGCTAATTCTGGCAATAGGAGCTCTCCAGAAATTAAAGGTGTTGAACTGCAGCAGACTGTCCTCTTCTTTGGAGATGTCCTGGCTGACCTGGTCACGCTCACCGACGAGCTTGCCCAGCCCTCCTTTGGGTTTGTAGAGGGCCACGTCGCTGAGCCCCAGCCCCTCCAGCTCCGCCACGTCCAGCCGCGGGATCGGCATCCTCCAGTAGATGAAGGAGTCGTACTGGCTGCTGATGGTGTCCAGCATTTTTGGGCTGGAAAGGCAAAGGGGGTGAGGGGAGAGGAGGAGGGGGAGAAAAGCTCGACCAAAGGCACAGGAGTTGCCCCAAAGCAGCCGAAACTCTCAAGTGTTGCCATATTGACCAAATCCCACAGGGTACCCCCCAAAAATATCGCTGGGGCAGGAGAATGTGGTGTCACGGGGTCTAGGCTGGGTCTAAGTGCAGACTTGAGCTCTACCCCTGGTCTTATCCACAGCCTCGGTCACGGCCCTCGCTGAGACACAATTTGGAGCA
>NW_020799236.1:11940-13924 GCF_003259725.1 Athene cunicularia | reverse complement strand
TTTTTTTTCTTTTTTTTTTTTTTTCTCTCCTCTTTTCTTTCTTGTCCCACTGGGAAGCGGGACATCTGTCACGTCGCCCCGAGACGCTGCGTTTTCAGCGTGTGGGTAACGCGATCCTAATGCAGCGAATTAAACCTCTCGGCGCGTAGACCAGGATCGATGAACTATCTCGTGAGCCTGACCCGCAGGTCGCGGCGATGCGCCGCTTAATTTGGTGTTTATGGGTCACTCTAAAAAAAAAAAACAACAAAACAACAAAAAAACCCAAAAACCACAAAACTTGGGCTGGAAGATGTAACGCCGAGATGTTCCCACCAGCAGTTCTGGAAGGAGAATTCCCTCCGCCGGGTTTGCGGCTCGATCCGAATGCAAAAGACGCCTCTCGCTAAACCCGCGAGGTTTCAGCTTTTATTTTGCATCTTTTTGAGCGAAGGAATTGCAGGTTTTTGGCATTTCTGGTCTCGCAGAAGCCAACCTTTACCCTCTCCCCCCGGCCGTGATGCTCTGCTGCAGCCAGGTGAAGCCCCATCCGTGGAACCAAAATGACGGATTCAAACCCCACGAGGCTGTTAACTAATTTGAGAACAAGTCTGCTGTCGGATCGGTTGCGTTTTGGGGGCCGAAGGGAAAAGTTTCTAGATGCAGAGTCGTGGTGAAACTCTGCGTGCCCTTTCTGATTTAAAAGGGAGAGCGTCGGGGGGTTGCTTGATCCCAGGTTTAACCCTTTTTTGCTTGCGTGAAAGGAAGGATTGTGCTGTAATATGTACATACGGGTACGTGTGTGCTTCCCTAGCGCTCTGTCATCCCTCTGACATCCCTCTGCAATCATAAATATAATTCTGAAATCCTATTGCGGGTTCAGAAGGACGATTTTGCGAACGACGGGCGCGATTGAGCCGAGTTTTTAGGCCTGCTACTAACTTTGCTGGTGTGACTGCAGAGAGGTCTCTGAGACCCTCTTGATTTTTTTTTTTCTCTCTGAAACAGGAATAATTCTGTATTTTCTCCTCTTTGGGCATCTTTCAACTTAACTCTGTCAGGCTGGTTGGACTGGTGAGAGTAAGCAGGTCGCTGTTGGGGAGACTCCCCTCACGAGGCAGGTTGATAAGTGATGCCAGCTGAGGTTTAGAAGTGATGCCTGATGTACGTTTTTCCTTAATTTCAGCCTTTCTCATTAATGACCAACATCTCTTTTCAGATTTGATGTCTGATGTGTCTCCTTGGAGAAACATCGAGCCCAAACCGGGCGTTCCTAAAGTGTATTTTTGACGTGAAAGAATAAAAGCGATGGCTGAAAAGTTTTGAGGTCGTGCTGGGGCTTGGCCTTTCTAAGCCAGCCTGAAGGGGACTTAAAGCAAGAGCTTTAAACCCAGGGAGTTACAGAAGCTTTAGTTTAAACGTGAGCTTGACCCTACGAGAAATTGCCAGCGTTTATTCAAAGGGAAGGTCGTTAAACGACTGCTTGGGTCTCGCAAACCACTCAGCCGCCCATCGAAAAGGAAGTGAACGTGACCTTTCGCGTTTCCAGATCCAAGCAAAGTATTTAAAACCAAGTCTAAATATTTACAGTTCTGCCACTGATGAGTTATGGATGACAAGGGGAACTTTGAACTTGACAGTGTCTCTTTTAAGGCCTCCACCATCTTCCTTAGTGAGCCCGTGGCTTGTGTCGGGATTGTGTCTGCTCACGCGGCGGTTGTAACGGTGGTTGTTTTATTTTCTTGCAGCATATGGTTATGAGCTTTAGGGTGTCAGAATTACAAGTTCTCTTGGGCTTTGCTGGAAGGAACAAAAGTGGAAGGAAACACGAACTTCTCACAAAGGCTTTGCAGCTGCTGAAATCCGGCTGCAGCCCGGCTGTCCAGATGAAAATCAAAGAGCTGTACCGGCGGAGGTTCCCGAGGAAGATCTTAACCCCTTCGGACTTGTCGATGCTCCACATCCAGGCGGGGCAGCTGCCCGCGGGCGCGGCGCTGACGCAGGG
>NW_020799236.1:0-11890 GCF_003259725.1 Athene cunicularia | reverse complement strand
GCGCTGACGCAGGGCGCGGTGTGTCACCTGCCCTACGAGCACGGCGCCGCCGCGCCGCCGGCTCTGCTGCCGCCCGTGCCCGTGCTGGGGCCCAAGCACGAGGCGGACGTCCAGCACCTCTCGCCGCCCATCCACCCCGTCCACCCCGATGTCAAGATGAAGAGGCTGCCCTTCTACGACGTTTACGATGAGCTGATAAAACCCACCACGTTAGGTACGTCGGGAAACGCTCGCCTCGCCTGTTCTCTGGAGGCTCCTTCCGTTTGCCGTCAGCCGGGGAGGTCAGGAGCCGGGTCGCTTTCCGTCGGGGCAGGTTTGGAAGGATGATGCCCAGGGCTGAGCAGGGCTTCGTAGGGTGATGGAATGGTTTGGGTTGGGAGGGACCTTTGAGATCATCTTGTCCACCCCCCTTCCCCGGGCAGGGCCACCTTCCCCCAGCCCAGGTTGCCCAAAGCCCCGTCCAACGCGGCCTTGAGCCCTTCCAGGGAGGGGGCAGCCCCAGCTTCTCTGGGCAGCCTGTGCCAGGGCCTCGCCCCCCTCCCAGGGGAGAATTTCTGCCTTAGATCTCACCTAAATCTCCCCTCTCTCAGTTTAAACTCCTGCCCCCTGATGACGAGTCCCCCCCCACTTCCCGCAGCCCCTTTCAGCCCTGGGGGGCCACTCTAAGCTCTCCCCGGAGCCGTCTCTTCTCCAGCTGAACCCCCCAACTCTCCCACCTGTCCTCACCGGAGAAGAGTGGTTCCACGGTTCCATCCCACCGATAACTTCCGTCTCCGGCTCGTGTGGGCTGCCAGAGATGGAAGCTTTGAGTTGCTTGTCGGTCTTGTTCCAAACTAATTTGCATGAAAAAAGCCATTTCTCTCCCAGCCGACACCTTTTCTGCTAAGCACGTGTTTCACAAGCGCATAAAAGTTTGGGATTATTTACCGGTTTTACCTTTCTCTGTGTTCTGAACCGTGAAGCTTTCTCTGGGCTGTGGTACCGTCAGCGTTTGGGTCCTAACCCTGAAAGAATAAAAACCTGGTTCAGTTGGCGCGGGCTCCCTTTCCAAACAAATTAGCGCCTGCCAGGAGAGTTAATTACGAAAAGCAGTTTGTTATTTTTGCAAACAAGTGGTGTTATACAACTTCCAGCAAAAAGCGCTTCTTAAAAACCCTCCGCCGCCTTGGAGTCCTAATTCTGCCTTAATTGTTAACAAAAGTCCAGTCCTAAAACCCTTCCAGTATGTAAAATTAATGAACCTTTTTGTGCGTTATGATTTTTAGCTTGTTGCAAATAGGAGAGGGGCCGGGTCCGCGTTGGTGAGAGAACTCAACGTTGGGCAGGAAGCAAACGGGGATCTTGGAGCGGAAACGGGGTACGGCAAGAGGGCAAAGCCGCTTGTTTCTCCGTGCCATGTGGAGGCCGAGCGCTCCGATGCTTCCCCGCTTGTAAAACAGGAAAAGAAAATGCGTGGGTTTTTTGTTTTTTTTTTTTTTTTTTTACCCAATTCCCCAAAAGTTGTGGTTCTTGTTAATTTTAAAAGGCTGGTGGGGAGAGACGTAGAGTACGGAGTTTGCTCGGGAATTGCTGGTGGGTTTGGAAGCGCCGCCGCAGGCTTCGCTTGGGATCCTTTGGGCTCCCGAAGAAGGTTTTGTTCTGATTTATGAAGGTTTTATTTTGGTTTTTAGAGTGAGTTGTAAATTGTATTTTTACTTTGGGTTGAGCCCTGCTGGCCTCTCCAGACTAGATCCACCCATCTTAGGCCTTTTAAATGGTTTTCGCTTGGCTTCGGGGTTGTTTTTGTTTCATATAAACATAGTAATGTTTGCTAAAGTGGAGATAAGCGTCTCTACTGGCAACCAAACCCATGTGTTTTGTTGGGGGGTTTGGTTTTGTTACTGTTTTGCTAAAAATTGCTTTTTTCCTTCGGTTTGGCTTTGCTCAGCCTCTCAGACAACCTGTGGTTAAGCCTCTTCTCTGAAACGGGATACTCGCCTTGCAAAAGAAATTATTGTGGTTTTTTTTTTTCTCTCCCCTGATAAAACTCCGTTACTTTTGTGTTTGATCTTGAAAGAGTTTTTATGTAATTCCTAAGGGATGGTCAACTTTTATTTTTGGCTTCTGGTGGCTTGTGTCTGTCTTCTCCCTTTTGCTGTGTAAAAGTCCCCTTCCCATTCTGTTGGTTTAGTTACTTGGGGCGACTTGTTATTTCCAGATATGAAGGTTGTGGTGTCAGGGGAGGGAAAAAAAAAAAAAAACAAACAGAAATAAGCAAGATGTAAGAAGAAATAATGCAAATGGGGATGGAGAAGGTGAAGACAGTGGCAGGGGGTTATGATAAAGCCTCGTGGTCCGCAAGGGAGGAAGGTCCAGGCTTTGGTTTTCCCACTCCCCGTCTACACCAAACCTCTCGTGCCGTCTGGAGACGTCGGGAGCAGGAACACGGCTCAGAGATTGCTGATTAGGTGGAGGCTGGCTCTTGGTTATAAACGGAGGCAGCAGAGCACAGAGAAAGCTGCAGATTTTGAGCAGCTTTACTCTGCTGGCCCTGCTGGGAGCAGAATCAGGACCCGATTTTGTCATGGAGAAAGGACAGAAAGTCCTAAGATGGTCGGAACCCCTCCGGTCTGCCAGCCTGTCGGCGCTGCCGGGCCGGGGAAGAGCTGGCAGATGATCTGCCAGGAAACTCTGGGCCTTGCATTCCTGGCATTCCCGAGCTGCAGGAGGCTGGAGAAGGAAAAACCCTTCCCCTGCTGAGGAATCTCTGCTTTTGGGGGAGGCCAGCGTGGGGGTGGCCCCGAGGACGGAGCCAACCTCCGCGGGTCTGCAGCTGCCTCGGGTTCTCGTCACAAGTGTCACCAAATTCCTCAGAATAAATAAAGGCTCGAACTGTGGGACTTACGCGAACACGGGCCACGGTGATAACGTCCTCAGCTTCGTGTTCTCTTGACCCAGGGACGCTCCGCGTCCCAGAGAGCACCAGCAGGAGCTGCTCTTGCTCAGGACCTCTCCTGACGGCTGTAAAAAACAAGGGCAAAAGTGGCCAAATCGGCTCTTTGCAAATCAGGTGGGCTTACGGCGTCAGTGGTCTTCACCCTTGAATACTGATCCTCTGCAAATACCAGTAAAGCAGCTCAGCCTGCGGTGAGGGGCGCGGACGCCCGCCCCTTTTACCAAGGGAGAAGCTCAGGCGCAGAAGAAGTAACTTGGTTAAGGTCAGGGTGAGAGAGGGGGGAAATCCTGGTTTATTTTTACATCCATCTGGCACTAAACGTTTTTACCGTGCTGGTCACTAACCCTCCCGTCAAATTCTTGACTCTCCCCTTAGGTGGGTTCCTCACGTGTGTTTATTTTTAATCAGGGGACGGGGCTGGTTTTCTCCCACTTGGCCGTGACTCTGGCCGAGGAGAAAATGATCGTTGTTCAGCAGCTGTACTTATTCCTGCCCCCAGTAATTACGGTTTCTAGGGCAGGGGGTGACCTCTGGCACTCCCTTAGCTCCCCACTGGATCTTGCTCTTCCCAGCCCCTCCGCCGATCCCCTCGTGTGGCTCCTCGTGGACTCAGGAGGCTGCTGCCGGCCCGGCAGAGCGAGTGGGCAGGTTTCCCTGTTTCCTCCCCGTTTGCAATCCCCGAGAGCCTCCTTTTCTTTCCAATCCTTAAGTTTTCCTTATAAATAAAACGACGGAAAGCAAACATCTGCCTCTGACAGCCCCGGCGCTTGGTTACGCGGTCAGGGACTTCCCTGCGCGGAACTGCAGTTAATTTTGACGACAGGTCGCCTTCTGCTTTTCGTGGAAGCTGCCCTTTGTTTATTGGCGCCTGCAGGGGTAAGAAGGGCTTAATAATGATTTAATTTGTCTGAACTTCTCTTCTGCAGCCTCGACGAACAGTCAGCGGTTTGAGGAAGCTCACTTCACCTTCGCTCTAACCCCCCAGCAAGTTCAACAGATCCTCACCTCCCGGTAAGCGAGGCGGCGGCGGCGCCGTGCGTTCTCTTCCCCGGCAGAACGGAGAGGGGAGTCGGGAGGAAAAAAAAATGGGCAGAGTTTGGGTGAGCGAGCCCGGCAGATGAGGCGTCAGGGATGGTCGGAACAGGAGGAAGAGCTGAATCTTAAGCTCCTCCTGTTCCTCAGCTCCAGCGCGGAATAAACGCCGAGTTGGGGGTGAAAATCCTTGATGTTGGCGGAGCTGTGCCGCACCACCGAGGTCTTTGCCTCAGAGCCTGCAGCTTGGAACTCCTGTATGCAGGAAGGGAAACACGGCCGTTGGGATAAAACCAGGCTAGTTCATCCCAAAATTCAGGCCTGCCCTCCACCCGTGCCTGCAAACGCAACCGTTCCTTTGCGTTGGCGACGCTGCAGCTGGCGTTACCTTAACGCTCCGCAGGAGCGAGACTCTGAGGTTGTTTTTTCTCCTTTTCTCTCTTCTGTTCGACGGGGTTTTTTTGTTTCGCGTCCTTGCTGGGGAGTTTTGCCTGCCAGTTCGGACAGGTAGTCCCTGTTTTTACAATCCAGCTGCGCTGGTTTTACTCCTGCCCCAGGTAACATGTATTGATAGCAATATAATTTAATAAAATGTTAGGCTGTTGGCGTTGTAATTCTCCATTAAGCGTTGCTGATGGACTGAAGAGCTGCTTTTCCGTTGCAGAGATATCTTACCAGGTGCCAAATGTGATTATACTATACAGGTGCAATTAAGGTAAGGTCCTTTCTTTTTAATGAACGCGTTAAGTCCCGTTCCCTCGGCATCAGCATTAATTTGTCCCTGATTTGGGTGAATGGCGCTTTTGGCACTTGATTTGGTTTGAAATCGCCGGTCGATTTGCTCGGAGGGAACGTTACACGTTTGGTGCCGTGTTCTGAACACGGGTTCCTCTGTCGGGGCACGAGCCTCTGATCAACGGTGCAACACCAGACCACGAGGGTCTGCCTGAACTCGGTGAGGCCGCAAGAGCCGTCTCTGGGTGACACTTCGCTGGCCCATGTGGCCTCGCGCGCCAGGTTTGGGTTTTTTTTCAATTTTTAAGCATAGTAAAGTTTAAATCTTTTTCGGTGTTCCGCACGCTTACGTGGAACTTGCTTCTTTCTCTTCTCCGTCTTAATTATTTGCCTTTTTGCAGATGGATTGCAAAAGGCAGAATTGGAGGCAAAAGCCACGTGACCTTAAAATTTAAAACGTTTTTTGATACCCACCTAGTTGTTACTCACGAGAATGCGAGACCTGTTGGAGACCGCGAGTAGAAAAATACTTGCAAGTGCTTCACAGGCGATCCTCCGGGTGCTGGGTGGTTTTTTCGGGGCCTCCCACGCTGCCCCGCAGCACCGAGCAGGATCTGAGGAGGCTCTTGCCCAACGCTCGACCCTTGGCAGAAAGTGAAATTCTCTTATCGGAGATTTGAACTTGGCAAAGAGACGGAGCATCGCCGCTGAGCTCTTGGAGGGGGGGGGCGGGAAAAAAAAGGGATGAGTTGAGGGCTTTGGGCGCGACCCCTGGAAGCGTGGAGTTGTTTGAAAGCTGATTTAATTCAGGAGCAGCACGTTGCCTTTCAGGGGGACGTTCTGGATTAATTGCGATTCCGTGGCAATGTCTCTCTGATTTGGGGCTTCGCTGCCGCGGTTTTCCTGCTGTGTCCGTCTGTTCTGCTCTTGCACACGGAGCCGCCGGAGCGAAGCCGAGGGGCATCCTGTTCCCTGAAACGCATCAGGAGGTGGAGGCTCGGAAACGTCTCTGCTGTAGCACAAAATAACACCACGGGTGTTTTTAAAGGACCGCTCTCGCCGCGTGTGCCTCTCGCTGTGGTTCGGGTGTTGGGGATGAGACGGAGTTTTACCAATAGTCCACCAGGAAGCTTTCGGGAGCCTCCTGGGGTGTCCAGGGTGCACCCCGTCACCCGGAGGAGTCAGCCCTTACTCAGCAAAACTTTTAAAAACGACGGTGGCACCATTTCTTCTCTCCCGCTGACGTGCCTTGGCGGTATCTCGTGTTCCCAAGCAGGAAAAAGATTAACTCGCCGTTTCGTTCTGTTTTATTTGGCGAGCGGAGAGAGAGGTTAAAAACCCAGTAAGATCGGGTTTAGGTTTTTTTTTGAGAACGTTGGTGGTGCAGCTCGGCATCGGCGTGATGCGGCGGCTCGTGGGCTGCGGAGCTGCCTCCTCCGAGAGACCACAGAGCAGGGGGGTGACCCCCGGCCCGGTCTGGGCTGCTGCTGGTGCTGGGCTCTGGTCCGAAAGGTCTTTTCCAACCTGACTGACTCTGCGCTGGGGCAGGCAGCGCTAGGCCGTGGTGCCAGAGGAGCTCTGAGGTGCCTGCTCTGTCCTGCAGGACTCGCTCGGGACCAAATACAAGTTTTTAGTTCCTCGGGACCTTGTGTGGGGTAACTCAAACCGACGTAGCTCCCTGCGTCCCGAAGTGCCGCAGCATTCTGTAGGGTGACGCCGGGTGCGATCGTGCCCGGACCTGGGTGGAACCGTCAGCTACGAGGCTCCCGGCGCGGGAATTACTGCGGGGAGCAGGGGGGGCGCAGAGCGAGCAGCAGCCACCCGCCCCGCCTGAGCGCTTTCTGTCGGGCTTGGAATGACGTTAGGCCAGAGGAATACGCTTTGCCTTCGAAACCCCGACTCTGGGCAGCCTAAACTGTCGGCTGGGCTGAATCAAAACGAGCCCTGCCCCTGCGCGCGCCGCCCGCCCGCCGTTGGAAGTCGCTGGCGCGTTAGGGGCTGCTCGGCTGCTCCTGTGTTTTTCCAGCCATTGATCTGTCCCCGCTTGGAAAACGTGGTTTTTCCCTTTTTAAAGGGAAGTTTGGCTGCCGTGTGGTGGGTTTTTTTTTTGGTTTGTTTTTTTTTTTTGTGAGCGTCACCACTTACTTGCCAGTTTCTCCCTCCTGCTTCTTAGGTTTTGCTTGTGTGAAACCAGCTGTCCCCAAGAAGATTACTTCCCTCCTAATTTATTTGTCAAGGTCAATGGAAAACTCTGTCCCCTGCCCGTGAGTAAATCTTATTTCTTCTTAATACGTTGTAGACTAAAATCTGCCCCTTTTACACAGCTGCGGCTCCCTGGGAGTGCAGTGGGAATGTATTTTCCGGAGATTAAAGACTGCCTCGAGGACATGGTGTGGTTAGAACACAGAACTGATTTCGTGTTACAGGGCTGTGGATCGGTGACGAAAGCTCTTTGATTCGAGGAGTGTGGTCTTTAAGTAGAAGAATATGCAAACTTTGGGCCTGATTTTTTTTTTTTTTTTTAAACCAGCAGATTCCCTCTCTTTTTTTTTTTTTTTTGAGAAGAAACTCGATAATAAAAAGGCAGAGTAAATTCTGAGGTTAGTGGAATAATGCACTGCCTTTAGTTTACTGCGCTGCAGGAAGACCTGGGTGCTCCAGCCAAGGCTGGGGTCCTGTGTGCTGGATAATGTGGGTTTTCTTTTTTTTAAAAAAAAAAAAAAAGTGTTTGCCCCAGTTCACAGCCCATAAAGGGGCACGATCTGGTGTCACGCCCAGGAAAGGTGTCAGCCAGCTGCCCCACGCTGGCTTCGCTCCGCTGGAGCTGGCGCTTTTTGCAATCAAACCTGCAGAACAGCCTCTAACGCTCCGCTGGAGCCGCTCCCTTCATATTTTTCGAGATTTGCATTTTTGGCCTCGGATATTCTGCCTGGTTTTGGCCGACGCAATAAAGTAACCTGCTTCCAAAAAAAAAAATTAAAAATAAAACCAGAAGTCGTTTCCGGCCTCGTGGGGGCGGAAAGAGGGAAGCGCCTGTGAGACACGAGATGGCTCAAGGGTCCCCCCGGTCACAGAGAAGTTTCTTGCGTTGGTTTGGATGAGTCAGTGCGGCTGAGGAGCTGCTGCAGCTCCGCGGGAACCCTGTTTTTTGTTTCGCTTCTGCTTAAGCTGCGATGGGTGGTGGCTCCTGAATCGGCCTCAAGCTGCCCAGTCTAACCGAGGGCGATGAAAAAAGGGGGATGTAAATCTCTCTGAATCACAGAAAAGGCACTCTTGGGCTGCAGTAATCGAGTTGGAGTGTGGATATAATGAAGCAAAAACGAGATCAACGGGAGATTTGTCACGGGGTGTGAGTTTTTAGCTTCCCAGCCTCGATCCTCCCTGTAGGATTTGGGGTTTAACTCGGTGCTGTTCGGGCACATCCCGGACTGACGCTGTTTCGGCTTACGATGGGGTTCCAGCGTGCTCGTCGGGGTAGTGGAGGGAACCTTTATTCTTAATTTCTCGGCGTTGAGGCACAATAACGTACCCCTTGGAGACCGGTAGAGAGAAATTCTGCAAGCTCCAAGGTGTGACACGACACGTCTCGAGGGACAGCGTGCCGTGATCGTTGGGTTTGTAAGATTCTTGTGGGTGGCTCTAACGCCTCGGAGAGGATTCACCCGACGCCAGGGAACCTTCCTGTCTTTCTTTGCAGGGTTATCTCCCACCCACGAAAAACGGCGTGGAGCCGAAACGACCGAGCCGCCCCGTTAACATCACGCCCTTGGCGCGGCTCTCGGCCACCGTCCCCAACACCATCGTGGTGAACTGGTCCTCGGAGTTCGGCAGGGTGAGCGCGCTGAAAACCCTTGCCCCTTCCCTGCCGCTCCTTCACTGAGCTGTGCAGGCCCGGGAGAGCCCTCTCCTCTGCGGAGGGTTTTTCTAGGTCTGAGCAGCGTCACCTTCCTCCCGACAGAACTACTCCCTGTCGGTGTACCTGGTGAAGCAGCTGACGTCGGTAACGCTGCTGCAGAAGCTGAGAGCCAAGGGCATCCGGAATCCCGACCACTCGCGAGCCCTCAGTAAGCGTTAGGCCCGCGAAGGCGTGGCTGGGCTTTGGGCCGAGCCTGAGCGGCGCCCGGGAAAGCAGGGCAGCGCTCGGTCCCCACGCCAGGGCAGCGCGGGTCTTCGGTCTTCACGTGCGCCCCTTCTCGCGGGCCCGCCCGGCCTGTTGACAGGAAAGTCAAGATGGTGAAAATCCGGGATTATTTCTCAGTGATCCCATTCAACAAAGCTCGAGATCAACCCGTCCTCCGGGGCGCTGCGCGTCTCCCTTGTGATTCTCTCAAAACGTTTGTCGCGGGAGCAGCAGCGGGAGCGGGGCCGGTGTTTACGCTCGGGTTCCGTTCTCCTTCCCGACAGCCAGGCCTTTCCCCCGTGGGGTCGTTTCTGAACTCGGGAGGGTAGGGGCTGTCTGCTTGTGCTGCACATACAGTCTGGCCACGGAGACTCTTGCCAGAGCCCTTAATGCTAATAACATCTGCTGCCCCAAGCGTTACCTGCCTGTAATTTGCATAATAAGTGTCACGGTGCAAATTATAAATCACGTCTGTGCGTATCTGCGCGCGTACAGAAGGAGGATGCTGACAGGAGACCTTTTTCCCCCTCCTCTTCTTTCAGTCAAAGAAAAACTAACAGCTGATCCTGACAGTGAGATAGCCACAACGAGCTTACGAGTTTCCCTGATGTGTCCAGTAGGTTTCTACGGTTTTGTTCATTTTTTCTTTTTTCTTGGCGAACGGCTTCCCGCGTTACCGTCGCGTAAGAACGCTTTGGCCTGAGCTGGCGCTGCTGCGGCCCCGCTGGTGTCGAGCACTCAGCTTTGATTCCTAAATAAAAGCAGAAGCACTTGCTTTTGTGTGTAAAAACAAAAAAAAACAGCTGAGATTGTTGCCCAGCCAAAAAATGCCTTGTGCTGGCCTTCCACCCTCGCTGCTAGCAGGAAGCGTGCTCAAAAACAAAGCAAAAAGGCAAAAATACCCACAGGAATGTTTCTTTTATTTTGTGTTTTATTCCTTCACTGATATTTAGTTTCTTCTCTGGTCAAACACGCTTTGAGTGCCGGGCAGGGGCTGCGGGGAGGAAACGGGGAACGCCGCCGCTGCGGTGACTCGGTGCTGCGTGAACAAAAAAAACCAAAAAAGAAACCCAAACCCAGCTTTGGTTCTTCCTCCTTGTCGCCCAGCTGGGGAAGATGAGGCTGATCGTGCCGTGCCGAGCCATCACCTGCACCCACCTGCAGTGCTTCGACGCCGCGCTCTACCTGCAGATGAACGAGAAGAAGCCCACGTGGACCTGTCCCGTGTGCGACAAGAAAGCCCCGTACGACGCCCTGATCATCGACGGGTGAGCTGGGCCGGCTGCTCGCGCGGCCTCTACCCTGGAGAGTGTTTTTCTGTTGAGGTTTATCCCCCAGCGCTGGCATACAGAGACAAGTTACGGCCTCGAGTAACTTAAAATCTGATTTTTCGTTCCCGAAACTGCTGCGATGCCAATCGGGGAGAGATTTCTCCCAAAGAGCAAGACGCCTTTGTCAGAATTTTGGCTGCCCTGCTGTGGCAGCCTCTGCAGAGGCAGTAACGAAGGAACCTGCACAGCGGGGCTTGAACAGAGCCCTCCTGTGTCCACTGACCATCGTAAAACCCCCCCGGGCAGGTGATAGCGGCCCCAATTGCAGAGCAGCGACTCTCGGTAGCCCTTTGGAGCCCCCTCCCGAGCGCCGTCTGGGCTCTCCCCAGCCTGTGCTCTCGCCCGACAGGTTGTTCATGGAAATCCTGAACTCCTGCACGGACTGTGACGAGATACAGTTCATGGAGGACGGCTCCTGGTGCCCCATGAAACCGAAGAAGGAGAACCAGGAGGTGTGCCAGGCCGCTGCGTTCGCTGGGATCGAGGGTATGGCAGCTTTGCTCACCGACTCTTTGGGTTTGCACTCTTCTTTTTTTTTTTTTTTTTCCAAAGCAACGTTTACACTTAAAATTTTGACATTTACAAAGCAACATTCGGAGCGTTTCAGATCCCGCCTGGGAGATTTGAGGTCACACTGAAATACCAGGAGCATGACAGGCACTTAGCACCCCGCTGTGGAGTAAGTGCTAGAAAAATCAAGGGGAAAAAAAAAAGCAAGTTTCCTGGTGAAACTGCAGCGTTAATTCCAGGCGGGCTGCGGAGGCCTGACCCCGGCGTGGAGATACTGCCTCTGTTCCGGGGTGGGGTGTGGATTTGCCACGAGCCGTTGGGAAGCCCCGAGCCTCTCGCCGGGTTGCAGCACGACTGGCGGCGTTTTGCTCGTCTCTCCGTTGGGGCAGCAGCCCCTGATGGCTGGTTTCCCCCTGCAGCCGGTTCCCTCTACACCGTCAGCTCCGAGGGCAAGAACTCTTCGGAGGGCAAAAAAAAAGTGGAGGTTATCGATCTCACTCTGGACAGCTCGTCGGACGAGGAGGAGCCGCCGGCCAAGAAGCAGTGCCCTGTCTCCGGCACGGCTCTTCCCACAGCGGCCGGGCCCAAGGGGTAAGGCAGTGCCAGAGCCCGGCTTTGCTGGGCCTCGCCTCGTTTTCCTTCCTGCTCTCCTCTTGCTGGTAACGGGATCTGCCCCGGGAAGCACTGGTGACCCACCCTGGGGGGGCAGGGGGGGGTATGGTATCTCCAGGGGTTGGTTTTGGTGATAACGCCCGAGGAATTCTGCCCTCAGCGTGTCCTTCGGGCGGGTCTGTGCTCTCTTTCAGGGTGTTGAGCATCGATCACCAGCCCTCCTCGGTGCTTCGGAGTCCTCCCATGGCAGCTCTGGGCAGCGACTATCTCTCCAACCTTCCCCTTCCTGACTACCACCCCTCCTACCAGGTGTCCTCAGAGCTTCAAGGTACCGACAACAAACCCGGCAGCACTTTGCAAACGCGCCCAGTTGGACCAGTTTACCAGCCCAAGCGGCGGCTGGCGCGCCGGCCGCCTCTTGCACCCAGCGACGGGGCCCCTCGGGTCGCTCACGCCCCAGGTTTTTCGTGGCCTGGGCAGATCAGAGGTTTGGAGCAGCCGACCCGACGCAGAAGAGGGAAGAAGGGAGCGAGAGTTTCTCTCCCTCCTGGGGAAATCTGGTGCTTCGATACAGATCGCGGGTCGGAACGACCCAGGTTTTGGCTCCTTAGTGTG
>NW_020799235.1:11084-13930 GCF_003259725.1 Athene cunicularia | reverse complement strand
CTTTAAACTGAATTTCTTCAGGTGGGTTTATGGGGTGGGGGGCACGCCCCTGGGGTGGATGGGGCACCTCACTGCCCTCCTACCCTCCGCAGAGCTCCCTTCTTCGCAGGCAATTAAGCTAATTAACCCCCTGCGGGATGCGTTCGCCTTCTGCCCTGGGAATGGGGCGCAAGCGGTCGGTGAGGGTCCCACTCGTGTGTCTGTCCCCCCCCGCGCCGGGACAGCGTGGGCCCAGGTGGGCAGCGCTGCTGGCGTCTCCCCCGCTCTGCGGACGGGAGGATGGAGGTCGGTGGGTGTTTGGGAGCTGGAAACGGGCACCTCGCCCCTCACAGCCAGCTTGGACCCTTCCCTGCATCCGTGGGAATAAGCCTCATTAAAAAAAACATTTGGTTTGGGAGTGACTCGAGGAATGGAGGTGGATTGTGACTGCCCCGTCTTGGGGCAAGGAGCTTCCCCGTGTCCCTGGCACGGCCACGCTGGTGGGCTGCGACCCCCCCTGTCCACCCGTAGGGATGCGACAGCGTCTATTGCAACGTGGCTCTTGCCCCTTTGTGCCGCCGAGTGTGACTTTCTGCCCCAAACGAGGTTTTCTTTTCGCTCCTCGTGCTCCAGCAGAAGCCGACTCGGGGCGTTGGGGGTCCGCTGGGGACGTCCCTGGCTGGCGGTGTTGAGGATGCTCAACGCGGGGTTCCTGCGCGTCGGCTCACGCTGCTGCGCCGAGAGGCATTTTGGTGCGTTCGGTGGCAGGACGGGCAACGTGTTGCCACCACCTTGGCCAACGAGCCCTTTTGCCTGGCTTTCTCCTGGTTTGGGGAAGCGTGAGGCAGGGGCCGGGGTGGAGCACAAAACCACCCCGCCACGCTTTCCCTCTGGGTAACTCTTAATTAAAAGTGGAGAACGCGGCCACGAGGCCTGCGACAAGGCTCTGCCTCTTCACAGCCAGCCCCGCTGGAGGAGAAATTAAAGAGCTGCTGAATTTTGCTCCCATCCTGGGTGGGGAAGCAGCAGGATCAGGTCCCGGTGGTGTGTCGGAGCGGGGCATTGCTGCCCGACTTCCCCGCCTCGGGGACCTGCGGGGCGTCATTACCGGGCTTAAGGCTTCTCTCTGCTCTTTAAATAGCCGCAGTCTCCTCCGCTCTTTAAGGTCAGGCGCCTGAAGTGCCCTGGCTGAGCTGGGAGTAGCTCGTTGCTGGGTGGCACAGCCCTCCGGCAACAAAAATCATTTGGAAATTGCTTCACGTGAGGAGTTTTCCCCAGCAGCCCCCACCCTCCCGCCACCACCGAGCAAACAGTGGCTTTGAGGTGGGCACAGGGGCTTCTGCCCTCCGGTTGCCACAGCCCATTGATGCCCAGGCAACCCCTGCGGCAAGTTGGCTCCCAGTAGAGGCAGACCAGTGCAAACCAGTATGGATCTCCTTTCCCCCAGTGTTAGGAGATGCAGAAGGAGCCGTGTGTCACCAGCGAGTGCCGTCCAGCTGCAGGGACCTGACTTGTCCGTGGGTTTAGTCGCCGCTCTCTTAACATCTTGTACCGCCACGGTTTGAAATGTAGAAAGAAATTGTGGGAGAAAGCGTTTCGAGAGCTGCGCTGGTGTAAAGAGGCACAACCCTCCCCGCTGTGGGGTGTGCGGCTTTTATTTAGGAGGAAGGTCAGGGAGAAAACATCGCTTCGGGGTAGGTTATTCCGTATCTCGCTCTCGCTGCTACAGATCTCACACCCTAAAAGCACCGTCAGTGCCGGACAAACCAGATCTGCCAGTCTGTGTTTTCCAGGAGATGAGTGGCACCGTTAATGATGACACTGCCCGGCCCGGGGAGAGCTCGCCAGGGGTTTGATTTGGGGTGGCTCGTGGTCTTGCTGCGCGCTCCAGCAACGTTCCCAGGAAAATCTGGGCCCTGCATCATCCTCGGCGGGGAAGTCGCATCCCGGCTCCGCTTTCCCATCAGATTCCCCCCCCAAGTCCACGCTCCCGTGCCGTGGTTTTTCTTGCAGGCCGGGGAAGGAAAGGATGGCACAGAGTTTTTAAAAGAAAATGTGGGAGGAAAAGGCTTTCGGTGTGCGGGGTTGCTGCTGATCTGGCCTAACTTTGGTGGTAGCGGTTGTGACAATTCTTAATGTTTATGTCTCAGAGTGTGTGTGCAAAGTGCTGTGCAGACGTTATCTCCTTAAGGTGTAAATACTTGCTCGCCCCTTCCTCACCTCCTGCAGCCCCTACGTGTTCCCCAGCTCTTGCTGGTCTCTGCTGGGCACAGCGCTTCAGTCTCCGTCTCTTTTTGGGCCTAAACCTGCTCGGGAGCTCCCACAGCCACCTCAGGGAGTGGAGCCGGGGTTGTTTTGTTTCTCCCTTCCCCAACTGCACCCTCGCAGAGCTGCCAGGGGCTGTTTGGGGAGAGACCGGTGCTGGAGGACCCCGGCCCAGCGAGCCGGACAGGCAGCGCGGCTGCGAAACCCGAGCGATTTTGCGTAACCGACTGGCTGCCCGAAATCACAGCTGTCCCCGTGCTCAGCCTCCGTTCCTCCCCGTGGGGAATTGGCATTGCAAAAATTTGCAGCACACAGACAATTAGAAATGTGGGGAATGGAGTCTGCTGCGCCATTAAACAACCAGGGCTGCTCCGCTCGTCGCGTTAATTTTTATTCCCCCCCCCATTTAATTAAAAGCCTTAATTTAAACAAAGCTTTTGCAGAATACCCCGTCTGCTGCAACAAAGTTGCTGGAGGAATCCGGGGATTTAAATTCAGTTTGCTGTGGCGCGTACGCGGGACTTTGCATCTGATTTGCAAAATGAAATTTGCTACCAGCCGCCTCCTGAGGGCTGAGGCTTTGCTTTGCTTTTCTCCCTTGG
>NW_020799235.1:7086-11034 GCF_003259725.1 Athene cunicularia | reverse complement strand
TTCTTTTTTTTTTTTTTTTTTCCACACACGTTTCTATTTTTTCACAACTTCTCCTGCTGATGGGCCGATGCTGGCCCCTCCTGCCACCCTGCTTGCTTCAAAAGGCAGCAGGTTTCCAGGCATGACAGTGCGGGCTCCGACTATTTGCAAAACATTTTCTCTTCCCCGGGAGCTCGGATCCACCGTTCTGAGACCTGGGAGGAAAAAAAAACCCTAAAGCTGCCAGTCTTGGAGAGAGTGTTTTGCAAAGCTCCGGCTGGAGACTGACCCGCTTTGAGGATTTGATCCTATTTCTCCCTTAATCTTTTAATTGTGGCGTTTGCTCTGCGTGGGCTCCCGAGGTGGCAGCGCCTGTGCTGTGCTTTGCTCTTGAGCGTGAGTGATGATTTTGTTTTCTTCCTTATTTTTCCTTTTTTTTTTTTTGTCTCAGCTGTGCCTCTCACCGGGATGCCTGGCCTGCCCTACCTTCTCCCATCCTGCCCCTGTTGAGGCAGCCGACACAGAGCATCTTGCTCCTCTTGTCGTGTGTTTCTGAAAACTAAATAGCTGTGATTTAACTCAAAGTAGCCAAAATCGAGGAAAATAACCTCAGAGCCAAAACCTCTGAGGGTAGCACGTAGGATGTGGCTGCAGGTGCTGGTCCAGAGACTGGCCCCGGCGCTGGGACTGGGCGAGTCAAGGGCCGTGGCAGGATTTGGGCATCGTACAAGGGCTCTGGAGTTCCAACTTTTAGGAAAACCAAAGTGTCTTTCAGGGCACCAGAAGGAGCTTCCCCAGCTGGAAACAGGCGTCAGGGTCAGGTCTCTGTTAAGCTGGCAGCGTTTGGTTTAAAATGGCATGTTTTGGCTCTCTGTAAGTCAATTAGGAAGGAGCTTATGCAAAGCCGAATTAAACTACTCTTTTAGACAGCAATAAGCCAGCGCTGGCCTGGCTCCTTCGAGCGGGATGGAGCCGGGCTCCTGCCGCGGGTGCAGGGCTGGCATGTCCCCCCGTGGTGCTGGTGTCGGCCTGGTGGCTCCTGGCTCCTGGTGGGCTCAGCCACACGTGGTCGTGGCACCCGTTGGGCAGCGGGGTGCTTCCCCTGAGGAAGAGGCTTAACGTTTGTCCCGCTGTGCAGCAGCACCTTAAGTCCTGGCATCCGGGGTGATGCGGAAAGAGGAGCCGATCCTTCCTTGGCCTGGATAAGCGGCGGGTCTGACCTGCCCCAAGAGCACCTGACTGCTGGGTAATCCCATGGGGTTAATCCTGCACCTACCCTTCGCCCGCCAGCTGTGCCGCTCCCCATCCTGGATGGTCTCTGAAACAGGGCGGGGGGACTGGTCCCATCCTTGCCCCCAGCTCCTGGGGAAGCCGTTGGGATGCTTTGGCCCCACCCCGGGCTGCGCCTGGGCTCCTTCGTGCCGAGGTCCTGGTTTATTCCCCCGCTTTAGCGAGCGAGGGTTGTAGTCGAGGAAATTAGAGGCTGCAACGTAACGGTTGTGCAGGTCGGGTCTGGATTAGGATTGTCCAGGCGACCTTTCAGCGAGGTGTTTCCTAATATTCATCTCCCGGAGCGAGGGAAGGAGCCAGGGGATTGTTGCACCTCAAGAAGAGGCCCCAGTGGCGACGCTGTCGGGTTTACGCTGCCGCAGGCTCTGACTTTGTGTCCCCATGGGGTGGTCGGGGGGGGAACCTCTTGCTTGATGCTCTCCCCCTTGCGCAGAGGAAGGCACAAAACCAGGAGGAGGATTTGCACCGAGAAAGGAGAATCCTGCCCCGAGCCTGGCGGGCACAGGGGGGTGTTTTTGGGTCCCGCCACCCTCCCCGAGGGGTGTCAGCGCGCTGTCACCCTGCCCTCAGTCACACCTCTGCCTCTTGGTCTGTTTGTCTTTCCCCGCCTCCCCGCGCCGCCGTCTTCCGGGTGTCCCTTGGGCCACCTCTCGCCGCCACCACCCCGGCAGCCGAGCGGGCAGCAAGAGGCAGCCTCACCTGCCCAGGTAAGCGGGGTCGGCGACGGGGCTGCGTGTGCTCTCATCCTGCACCCCCGCTTCAGCGCAGCCTGCGGGGGCTGAGGCAGAGACCGGCTGCTTTGCCCGCCGGGAACACCTTCATTTTCTCACTCTTCCCGTTGCTTTCTGACCCCTCCGGCCCTGCCCCGACGGGGAAGAGCTGTGGCTGGTTTGGGGAGGAGGAGAGACAGGACAGCGGAGCCGCGCTTTCATCCCTGGGATGGTGTGAGATCGTGGAGGGACGCAGGGAAGGGGAGGCAGCGCTCTGGGGCACATGTTCTGGGGATGGAGCTGGGTTTGGAGGCAGAATCAGGCCCCTGAGGAGCGGGAGAGGCTGAGGGCTGCTCTGGCACACCGTTCCCTCTGGCCACAGCTCGTGGGGCTCCTGCCCGCCCACCGAGCCTGCCAGCACTGTCTTGTTCAGGCAGGGGTGGCTGCCAGCCTGGACTTCTCCAGACCTCTGTTAGCAGGAGAATAAACATTGGGGCTCGAAAAAGCCATGCAGAGCAGCCCCCCGCTTCCAGCACAGCAGTGAGGGGATGAGCTATGCCCCAGAAAGCCCCGTGTATCCGTCCAGCATCCAAAGCCCTGCTGCAGGACTAGCCAGGCTCAGCGAGAGGGCAGGACCGTAAAGTAACTGTCCGTTGTCTGTCTGTCTGTCTGTCTCTTCCCCCATCCTTCACTGCTTCATGTCTCTCCTTCCATCAGCCCCGCTGCAGCCTGGTAAAGACCTGCCGCCCAGCTCCGTCCTGCCTGCGCTGCATGATGCATCTCGCCCTGAGCCCCGCTCCCCCGCTGCCAGCAAACACGAGACCCTGGGGGTCCTGGCGCCGAGCGGGGGCTCTTTTGGGGCTCTCCCTGGAGCCCTTTGGTGCCTGTTCGCGGGGCGGTGTGGGGACAGGCAGCTGGAGGGACGGGCAGCGCTCGCCCGTGCTGGCTGCGTCACCTTCCAGCTCCATGCCTTTGTTTTTCCTGAGCGTGGCTGGAGAACAGCTTTGTCCAGCTGTCCCCGGTCCCACTGAGGCTGGAGGGTGGCTCCATCCAGCCATCCCCCTCCCTGAGCTCTCCTCCTCTGCAGGTTAAGCAGCCTGTCTTCCCTGGGTGATTCGTCTTCAGAGCGGAGGTCTCCCGGGCACCACCGCCAGCCCTCCGACTCCTCCGAAACCACCGGTAAGTTTTCCTGCCTCCTCCTCTGCTTCTCTTGCACCCCAGGACTTGATTTGGTGCCAGGAGCATGGGGCACGTTGCTGCCTGGCTCAGTCCTTGCAGCACCCATGGGGGCACCTTTGGCAGCACCCAAAGTCACCCAGCTGAGGCTGCAGGTGCCGGGGGAGGGCAGGACCCGGCAAAGCAGCCGGGGATCATCCAGCAGCCAGGAGCTCTCCCCACCCTGCCCGTGCGCGCTGGGGCACCCTGCTTTCAGGAGAAAGGGTCCGAGCAGGGACGTCATGTGAGGATGAGGAGGAATGAGCCGTGCCCTTGGGTCGCTGACTCCCGGGGCTCTGCACCAGGCTCTGCCCGCAACCCCTGAAACCCAGAGCGGCGGGGCGAAGGGTCCCCCAAAAGCCAAGCCTGCGCCCCAGGCTCAGAGCCTCACTGATTTTCCCTCCTCTTCCTCCCCAGGTCTGGTCCAGCGCTGTGTCATCATCCAGAAGGACCAGCATGGCTTC
The DNA here is from genome assembly GCF_003259725.1 of Athene cunicularia. Lineage (NCBI taxonomy): Eukaryota > Metazoa > Chordata > Aves > Strigiformes > Strigidae > Athene > Athene cunicularia. Next base: position 7,376 of record NW_020799235.1, on the reverse strand, counting down.
GGCTTCACCGTCAGTGGCGACCGCGTCGTCCTGGTGCAGTCGGTGCGACCAGGTGAGAGGGGCCGGTGCTGGCAGCAGGCGGGGGAGGGCAAGGGGGGTCACGACATGCCTCGGGGCTCCCCTCATGCGCCCAAAGCTTCATCCCCTGTGAGAAAACCTGAGAGAAAGAGGATTTTCCTTCCTAAGTGTTGCCCGCTTGGGGTCTCGCTACGGCATCAGACAGGATGGGCAGGACACGATTGCTGGGGGGAGCAGGGGGGAAGGCAGGTGGTTTTGGGGGGAAGTGGTTT
>NW_020799235.1:3051-7036 GCF_003259725.1 Athene cunicularia | reverse complement strand
GGGGTTGAAGAGTCGGGCTGAGCCAGCGCTGAGGGATCTGGGGGAGTTGGGAAGGGTCAGGGGGAGGGTCATGGTTGGGCTGGAGGAGCTGCAGGGGCTTTTCCAACCCAGAGGATTCTGGCATTCTGTGACGGGGTCGGGGCTGGTGTGAGTGTCCCCTCTCTCTGCTCAGCGCTTCTACGAGGCGTACAGCCGAAACCCTGCCAGCGCCGTGGAGGAGCAGATCGAGGGAGCGCGCCGGCGGGTCAGCCAGCTGCAGCTCAAAATCCTTCAGGAAACTGGTGGCTCCCTGGTATGTGAAATTAGTGGGGTTACCTCCAGTTCAGGGTGTCTGTGATCCCTCCCGACTCCCTCTGAGCCTGGGGAGACCCTCCCATGGTGGTGGGGACAGCAGTGGAGACATCCCTGGTTTCCAAAAGCTGCTGCCTGTCCCTGGCCCTGTGTCCAGGTGTCCCCACGTGCTGGGGAATGTCCGCCTGGTCCAACACAGCTCCTCGTGTTGCAGGATTCGGGGCGTCTGTGCAGCGACTCCGGCTTGGCTGGGTTCAGGGTGGTGGAAGGTGAGTTGTTCCGGCGTTTCGGAACATCCCCATGGCTCCATCTCCTGAGCAGGCAGCTCAGTGTCTCCTCTGCTCCCAGGACGCCTCTCCCTGGACTCGCAGGACGGTGACAGCGGGTTGGAGTCCGGGCCAGAGCGGTTCCCCTCTGTGAGCGAGGTGAGAGTGCGGTTACCCCCATGGGGAGCCCACCCCAACTTCTGCTGGGCCCTGGGAGTGGGGAGGAAAGCCCAGGTGGACGGGTCTGGGCCTCCTCGGGGGTCGAGGACCTGCCTTTGACATCAGAGTGATTTGTTTGTTATCAGAACAAACCAAATTCCTCACAACGCGCCCTCAGCTCTGAATTTCTTGGGCTTCTAATGCATAGTTTGGCGCGACCACCCTCAAAATGAAGGGTACCCCGAAGTTTTTGGCTTCTGGTCCTAATCTAAAAGTTTTTGTGATGACAGTGGAGGGTTTTTACGGTTTCCAAATTCCTTGGGCCTGTCTCCCTTTATGGTCTTTGACCTGGAAACCTCTCTGGAGGCGGCCCCGGGTGCCTGTGCCCGGTGGGCGAGCGGCAGCGCGTGGCGTGGAGCCCGGCCACCGCCGCCTGCCCCTGAGGCCTGTGCTGCCGTCCCGAGCAGAGCTCCCTGAACCGCAACTCCGTCCTCTCCGACCACGGCCTGGACAGCCCACGCACCTCCCCGGTCATCAGCGCCCGCCTCTTCCAGCACCATCGCCGCCAGGGCTCCGACACCCCCTTCCCCCCCGCTGCCGAGCAGGTGGGCTGGGGCTGGATGGGGGGTCCCGCTGTACCCCCAGGGCGTTGGGTGGGTGCTGGGCCCTGTCGGAGGAGGTCTGAGCCTCCCTCAGGAGCTGGCGGAGGGGGAAGGTGTGTGTCCCTCCCACCCCGAGCCGAGCGTCTGGCTCTGAACCGTTCCCTCTCCCTGGCAGGGGTTGGACCGGACAGGACGGCCGCTCATCATTGGGCCAGAGGAGGATTATGACCCGGGTTATTTCAATAACGAGGTAACGGCATCCAGAATATTCTTGGCTTTTGTCCCTCATGAGGGGACAGGGCTGTCCCCCTCCCACCCATGGTCGTGGCATTTAGAAATAATCCTGGGGACATCCAAGGACAGGCAGGTCTGGGGTGAGGAAAGGGCTGTGGGAGCCGGGGGTTTAACCTGGTGCTGAGCCTTACGCCAGGCCTGATCCAGAGGAGTGAATTCCTTTCCTTCCTAACTTGTACCAGCGCCAGCGTGGCCAGCAGGGACGGGGAAGGGATCTGAGCCCTGGGCTCGGCACTGGGGAGGCCGCCCCTTGATTCCTGGGTTCAGTTTTGGGCCCCTCACCCCAAAAAGGCCATTGAATGACTCGAGCGTGGCCAGAGAAGGGCAACGGAGCTGGGGCAGGGTCTGGAGCACAGGTCTGCTGGGGAGCGGCTGGGGGAACTGGGGGGGTTCAGTCTGGAGGAGGCTGAGGGGAGACCTCCTGGCCCTCGGCAACTCCCTGCCAGGAGGGGGCAGAGAGGGGGGATGAGTCTCTGGAGCCAAGGCCCCAGCGCCAGGCCCGGAGGGAATGGCCTCAAGCTGCCCAGGGCAGGGTCAGGCTGGCTCTGAGGAAGGATTTCTGTGCAGAAGGGGCTGTTGGGCGTTGGAATGGGCTGCCCAGGGCAGGGGGGAGTCCCCGGGATCCCTGGGGGGGTTGGAGAGTCGGGCTGAGCCAGCGCTGAGGGATCTGGGGGAGTTGGGAACGGTCAGGGGGAGGGTCACGGTTGGGCTGGAGGAGCTTCAGGGGCTTTTCCAGCCCAGATGATTCTGGGATTCTGTAACTGGATCTTTCTCCTCTGGTCCCTTCTCTGCGCAGTGTGACTCCCTTTTCCAGGACCTGGGCAAACTGAAATCCCGGCCGGCGCATCTGGGGGTTTTCCTGCGCTACATCTTCTCCCAGGCAGACCCCAGCCCCCTGGTAAGGGCCCCGTCACTGTTGCTGCTGGGGACACAGACACACACACACACACACACACACACACGCACATGAGACAGCGTATTTGGCACCGTCCCCTCCTCCAGCTGAGCGCGGGGTGGTGCTGCTTTGCTGAACCCATCCTCAAAGCTCTGCCCGAGGCTCGGGCAGCTGCCTGCACTCTGGTTTGCCTGCTGCAGGCAGCTGCCAGCCGGTGGTTTCCCAGCTGTGCCTGCACGTGAGAGGGAAACACAGCGTAGGGTTACACTTCCTCCCCTTCCTCCCAGGCGTGGCACGGTGGGGTGCTGCCCTCCCCAGACCCCGGTGATCGTTTCCTGTTTCATGGCCGTCTGGGCGCCGCTTTCCCGAGCCTTTTCCCCTCCCTGCTCCAAACCCTTCCTCCTCCTTTGCTGCCCATCTCCACTCTCCCCTCCTTGCAGCTCTTCTACTTATGCACGGACGTTTGCCAGCAGACGACAGCCAAGGATTCCCGGGTCTTGGGGAAGGACATCTGGAACATCTTCTTGGACAGGAACGCGGTGAGGGCAGGAGGGCAGGACAGGGGATCAGCACTGGGTGTCGCGGCCCTCGCACGGGGATATTTTTAACGGGTTTTTTTGCCACTGACATTGCTTTTGTTGTTGCTGGTTCCTCCGCATCGGTGCAAGTGGTTGCGTAAGGCTTGTACCCCAGGCCTTGCACAACTCCAGCTGCCCCGCTGCCTGGAAACTCGGTACAGGCAGGAGGGGAGGCTCCTGGCAGCGAGGACGCGGCTCCAGGCGCTCCTGTTAGTGCTCCCGGGGGTCCAGAGCCCCCCTTGGAGGGAAGTGGGGTCCTGTTGAGCTGCTCCATAGGGGGTTGCATGTTGGGTGCTGGGTGCTTGGTGTGGGAGATCCCCAGCTCTGGCCTCTCTGGCTGCAGAAACTGCCACGGGACGACAGTGCAGGAGCACAGGGCACCCTCTCCGTGCTGGTTTGAGCCCATCTCTGGCATGTGCACTGTGTCCCCAGCTCCGTCCAGCCCTGCTCGCTGCTTGGGGAACATAAACTGGTGCTGAGCTGCTCTTATACCAACACTGGCATGGCCAGCAGGGACAGGGGAGGGATCTGAGCCCCGGGCTCGGCACTGGGGAGGCCGCCCCTCCATGAGTGGGTTCATCTTTGAGCCCCTCACCCCAAAAAGGCCATTGAATGACTCGAGCGTGGCCAGAGAAGGGCAACGGAGCTGGGGCAGGGTCTGGAGCACAGGTCTGCTGGGGAGCGGCTGGGGGAACTGGGGGGGTTCAGTCTGGAGAAGAGGAGGCTGAGGGGAGACCTCCTGGCCCTCTGCAACTCCCTGCCAGGAGGGGGCAGAGAGGGGGGATGAGTCTCTGGAGCCAAGGCCCCAGCGCCAGGCCCCGAGGGAATGGCCTCAAGCTGCCCAGGGCAGGGTCAGGCTGGCTCTGAGGAAGGATTTCTGTGCAGAAGGGGCTGTTGGGC
>NW_020799235.1:0-3001 GCF_003259725.1 Athene cunicularia | reverse complement strand
AGAGAGATCTGGAGGGGCTGGAGCGAGGGCAGAGGAGGGCAACGAGGCTGGGGAAGGGCTGGAGAATCAATCCTGTGAGGAGCCAGGGAAGGAGCTGGGAGTGTTCAGGGTGAGGAGGAGGAGGCTGAGGGGAGCCCTCATCCCTCTCTGCAGCTCCTGACAGGACATTGCAGAGAGGCTGGGGCTGGGCTCTGCTCCCAGGGGATCAGGGACAGGACAAGAGGGAACGGCTGGAAACTGCCCCAGGGGAGGGTCAGGCTGGGCAGGAGGAGAAAATGTTTCCCAGACAGAGTGGTCCGAGAGTGGAACAGGCTGCCCAGGGAGGGGGGAGTCCCCATCCCTGGGGGGTGTTTAAGGGCCGTTGGGATGAGCTGTGGGGGATGTGGGGTAGGGGAGAGCTTTGTAGAGTCGGGCTGAGCCAGCGCTGAGGGATCTGGGGGAGTTGGGAAGGGTCAGGGGGAGGTTCATGGTTGGGCTGGAGCAGCTTCAAGGCCTTTTCCAACCCAGATGATTCTGGGATTTAGTTCTGCCTTCCCTCCCCAGCCTCTCCGAGTGAAAGTGTCTGAGCAGCTCCTGGCTGAGATCGGTGAGTGAGGGACTCCCTGGTCGTGTGCCGTGGGCCAGGGCCTGTCCCCGCCATCTGCACAGATGGCACCTTCACCCTGACCAAGGGGCTGTTCATGAGGATGCCAAAGCAGGATCCCAAAGGACTTCTGCAGGCCTCTGACTGTTGCCCTTTTAGTGAGGATGGGACGAGGTCTGGGACTAGAGCTCCTGAGCTCTTCCCCAGCTCGGTCCCTGGGGTCTTGTTGTGGGTGGGTGTCTGTTAAATGGGAGACAGGTTGTCCCAGCTCTGCCCAAGAGCCTGGGGCTGCCAGAAGATCCCCTGGGCCCTCCCTTGCATTCTGAGCATGGGTGGTGACACCGGTTCTCCTCTCCTATCCCCAGAGACTCGCCTGCGGAATGGAGATGATGTCCGAGCTGCCCTCTTTGAAGCTCAGGAGATGGTGATGCCCGAAATCCAGGAGCAGATCCAGGACTACAGGTAACGCAGCTGCCCAGCTGCTCCGCAGAGCTCGGCGGGCTCCTGCCTCTCTCGTGGCCCTGACCCTTGTGTTCTGCAGAACAAAACGCACGATGGGCCTGGGCAGTCTGTACGGGGAGAACGACCTCTTGGACCTGGATGGGGACCCCCAGAAGGAGCGGCAAGTAGCCGAGAAGCAACTGGCCCAGCTGGGCGACATCCTGTGAGTGCCAGGCTGCTGCGGAGGCTCCCTGCACCGCACGTGGGGAAGAGCCTCTCTGCCTGGATTTGGGGCGAGGAGGTGGGGAAGGGTGTTGGGCACAGGCTTAGCTCTGCTCCTTGATCCTGCTTGATCCACACATTTGCTGTTAGAGGTGGGAAGGAGGGTTTGGAGCCAGCGTGGGGTGCGGTGAGGAGCAGGGGGCACAGGGAGATGAAGGGCTCGGGGCTGTGAGCTGAGTAGAGAAGCCTGGTCCAAACAAGCTCTTTTATCCCTCCCCGTTTCTCTCTCCAGGTCAAAATATGAAGAGGACAGGAGGTGAGTGGCCCCGGGGCGCAGCGGGAGCACACCCAGATGCGACTGCCTTACAGTGGCTAGCTGAGGAGGCAAAAGGAGAGGGGTGGCAGGAGCATCCTCTTCCCATGCTGGCCTCCAGCACCCCCTCTCCATGCCAGGCTCTCCATGCCCCGTGGGCTCTCAGGCTGGCCCTGGAGAAGGGAGAACACTTACCCCGGGGTCCTGGTGCACTGGGTGCAGCCCCCTGCCAGCCCCAGCTCACACTCTTGAGCTGCTTCTCGCCTTCACTCCTATCTCACTTGCCCTGCAACCCAGCCTGGGCATCCTCTCTTGCCTGGGGAGGGAGACCCTCTCCCCGCAGAGCCCCACAGGACCTGCCCGCCTCACCCATCATCTCCCCTGGCCTGGGGTCAGATCTCCAGCCCCACGCTCTCCTCTCTTCCAGCTCCCCCATGGCCTTTGCCCTCAGCACATATATGAACCACACAGGCATCCGCAGCCGGGAGCCCCGGGCAGCCGGCACCAGCGAGAAGGCCCAGTCCCTCCCGGACAGGGACAAGTGGCTGCCCTTCTTCCCCAAGACCAAGAAGGTGGGTGAATTGCTGGCAGCTGCTTCTCTGCTCCAGGACCAGTTTCTTGCTGTGGGATCTTTGGAGGCCACTCCAGAGATCCCCATCTCCCCCCCCTGCGTCATGTCTGGGAGAGCCACTTAGTGCCAGGGCAGAGCCAGATCCCGGCCCCGTCCCTTCCCCGGGGCGTTCAGCCAGCGTGGAAGAGGTTGGGGACACCCTCGGGTGGTGACAAGTGTTTTTATCAGTGCTCCTCTCGCATGTCCCAGCAGAGCAGCAGCACGAAGAAGGACAAGGATGCCATGGAAGACAAAAAGCGCAACCCTATTCTCAAGTACATTGGGAAGCCCAAAATCTCCTCCCAGAGCAGTGAGTATCGGGACCTTCTGGGGTGCTGTACCCCCCAGCCTCCCCACTGCCTGGAGATCTGCAGCCTGGGGCTCTTGGGTGGCCCCTGGCACCCATGGGGCTCCCGTTCACCTGGTAGCAGGCACTTCTTGTCAGCCACCCTCCCTTCTCCTCCAGCTGCTCGTTGGAAACGTGTTGTCTCAACCATCCGTGCTCCCACGTGGCTTTGAGGGGAGTGGGAAGGGAACAGAGCCAAGCTCTTCCCCCAGATTTATCTTATATACCCAATCCTGCAGGTTTACAGGCTGCTGGCTGTGTCTTAAAAGTGGCACAGCGCCTGCGGGGGCCAAGAGAAAGTGTGTACACGTGTGTGTGTGAGTGTGTACACGTGTGTGTACACGTGTGTGCGCCTGTTCCTCTTCCTCCCCTTCTGCTTTGAGTTCTCATGCCGTTAGCTCACACGTTCCCTCTTTGCCTCCTTCGTTGCCGAACTGCAGGATTGATTTGACATCTCATTTTTGTTTTTCCTTTCAGCATTTCATG
>NW_020799234.1:13786-14010 GCF_003259725.1 Athene cunicularia | reverse complement strand
TTTTTGGAGCGTCACCCTCGTTCTTCTCGCCCTGTTGCCATGGAGCGCCTTTAGGCTAAAGCTTTGTTGGGTCTGGCTTTAAAATTTCATCTTTTTCCCTCATCCCCACGTCCGTCCCCGAGCAGCATCAACTCACTCCCTTCCACCACCACATCACCCCCAACCCCTCGGTGCCAATTTATCGCTAATTGAACAATTTTTTTTTTTTTTTTTTTTTTTTTTTT
>NW_020799234.1:7236-11638 GCF_003259725.1 Athene cunicularia | reverse complement strand
GTCCATCAGAGTCTCCGTTTCTGTCCCACCCCACATCTGGGTGCTGCGTCCGGTGGTTTTGGGCTGAGAGCGAAGGATTTTGGGGCTGAGCCCCAGCCAGGGACGTCGCGGACCTTGCCCTCGTCCCCCCTCCAGCTGTAGCGGGACGTGACGTTGGGTTTTCTCTTCCCATAACCCCGGTTCCCGAGCGGGACAAGCTCCTCGTTTCTCCTCCACCTCCGTTTTTGAGGATGGAACTTTGTATTTATAACCCTGGCCCCACACCTTGGCCTTTTGGAGGGGTTTACGGGCCGATTGTTGGGTTTCGGAGGGTTTTACGGGCCGATTGTTGGGTTTCGGAGGGTTTTATGGGCCGATTGTTGGCCTTTTGGAGGGTTTTACGGGCCGATTGTTGGCATTATGGAGGGGTTTACGGGTCGATTGTTGGTGTTTTCGAGGCTTTTACGGGCCGATTGTTGGGTTTTGGAGGGGTTTACGGGCCGATTGTTGGCGTTATGGAGGGGTTTACGGGTCGATTGTTGGTGTTTTCGAGGCTTTTACGGGCCGATTGTTGGGTTTTGGAGGGGTTTACGGGCTGATTGTTGGCCTTTTGGAGGGGTTTACGGGCCAATTGTTGGGTTTTGGAGGGTTTTACGGGCCGATTGTTGGGTTTCGGAGGGTTTTACGGGCTGATTGTTGGCCTTTTGGAGGGTTTTACAGGCCCATTGTTGGGTTTCGGAGGGTTTTACGGGCCGATTGTTGTTTTTTGGAAGGTTTTACGGGCCGATTGTTGGCCTTTTGGAGGGTTTTACAGGCCGATTTTTGGCCTTTTGGAGGGTTTTACGGGCCCATAGTTGGGTTTTGGAGGGGTTTACGGGCTGATTGTTGGCCTTTTGGAGGGGTTTACGGGCCAATTGTTGGGTTTCAGAGGGTTTTACGGGTTGATTGTTGGCGTAATGGAGGGTTTTACGGGCTGATTGTTGGGTTTCAGAGGGTTTTACGGGCTGATTTTTGGCCTTTTGGAGGGTTTTACGGACCAATTGTTGGGTTCCAGAGGGTTTTACAGGCTGATTTTTGGCCTTTTGGAGGGTTTTACGGGCCAATTGTTGGGTTTTGGAGGGTTTTACGGGCCGATTGTTGGCGTTTTGGAGGGTTTTATGGGCCGATCGTTGGCGTAATGGAGGGTTTTACGGGCTGATTGTTGGCATTATGGAGGGGTTTACGGGTCAATTGTTTGTGTTTTCGAGGATTTTACGGGCCGATTGTTGGGTTTCGGAGGGTTTTATGGGCTGATTGTTGTTTTTTGGAGGGTTTTACGGGCCGAATGTTGGCCTTTTGGAGGGTTTTACGGGCCAATTGTTGGGTTTTGGAGGGTTTTACGGGCCGATTGTTGGCGTTTTGGAGGGTTTGATGGGCCGTATCTTGAGGACAAAAGATGGGCGTGGTGTCCTGCTTGTGGACTTCCCAGTAGGGATGGACTTGGGTAGGAAACAAACCTGGGGAACATGCTTATAGCTTGGGTTTTTTTTCCCCCCCAAAAAACCCCCAGGATTTCCCATTCCCAAATCTTGGCCAGATCAAGAGGAGGCTGCAAGGAAGAGGAGATGCTACGAGATACCCAGGCAGGTGAGGAGGAATTTCCTTGACCTTTCATCCTCTCTTCTCCATCCTCCAGCTAGAGCATCGCTTCTGGCTGTAGGACAGGCCCGTTGGCTGACACCGTCCTCCCGGAGACGGATCTGGGAGGATTTCCTTCCCCTTCCCTCTGGCACGGATGCAAATCCCCTTCCTCTCCTTGTTCCTTCCTCTGGCAGGTGATGAGATGGGGATGGAGAACACGGAGGACAAACCCCACCGGGAAAACCTTGAGGAAGAGGCTCTTTTGAAGAGCTCCATGGAGCAGGAGGTCAACGGGGAGGAAAAGCCAAGGAGATGCTCCATGGAGCAGGAGGTCAACGGGGAGGAAAAACCAAGGAGATGCTCCATGGAGCAGGTCAACAAAGAGAAAAAGCTGAGGAGATGCTCCATGGAGCAAGAGGTCAACAAGGAGGAGGAAAAGCCAAGGAGATGCTCCATGGAGCAGGTCAACAAAGAGAAAAAGCTGAGGAGATGCTCCATGGAGCAAGAGGTCAACAAGGAGGAGGAAAAGCCAAGGAGATGCTCCATGGAGCAGGAGGTCAACAGGGAGGAGGAAAACCCCAGGAGATGCTCCACAGGGAGAGGTTGCAAACCCACCCCACGAAGCTCAGAGGAGGAAAGACCAACCATCTGCGAGGAATGTGGCCGGAGCTTCAGCCGGAGCTCCAACCTGGCCGTCCACCAGCGGTTACACGCCGGTGAGAAACCCTACAAGTGCTTGGAGTGCGGGAAGAGCTTCAGCCGGAGCTCCCACCTCATCACCCACCAACGGCTGCACACGGGGGAGAAGCCCTACAAGTGTCCCGATTGCGGGAAGAGCTTCAGCGACAGCTCCACCCTCATCACCCACCAACGCCTGCACACGGGCGAGAAGCCCTACAAATGCCCCGACTGCGGGAAGGGCTTCAACCAAAGCTCCAACCTGACGTCCCACCAACGCACCCACACCGGGGAAAGACCCTACAAGTGCCCCGAGTGCGGGAAGAGCTTCAGCGTCAGCTCCTACCTGATCCGTCACCAGAAGATCCACACCGGGGAGAGACCCTACAAGTGCGAGGAGTGCGAGAAGACCTTCAGCCAGAGCTCCAGCCTCATCATCCACCAGCGCGTCCACACCGGGGAGAAACCCTACAGATGCGTTGACTGCGGGAAGTGGTTTAGGAACAGCTCGGACCTCATCAGGCATCAGCGGACGCACACGGGTGAGAGGCCCTATCGCTGCCCCGACTGCGGGAAGAGCTTCAACCGCAGCTCCAACCTGATGACCCACCAACGCATCCACACCGGGGAGAAGCCCTACGGGTGTCCTGAGTGCGGCAGGAGCTTCACCGTCAGCTCGGCCTTGATTAAACACCAAAGAACCCACCGGGAAGGGAAACCCTACGAGTGCCCCGACTGTGGGAAGAGCTTCATCCGTTGTTCCAACTTCATTACCCATCGGAGGACACATGTTGGGTAGAGAAGCGGCGACCCACGTTGGGTAGAGACCCGGTAGAGTCTCCACCTCTTCCTGCTTCCACCTGGAGGAACGCGGGGAGGAACGTCCGTTTGTTGTGACGGGCTCAGCGGTGAGACGCCGATTAATTAATTAGGAAGAGTGGACTCGTCGGCTGTAGACCCCAAAAAGTCACCCCCGCGTGGTCAAGTAATTCCTCCTGGTGGCATCGAGCAACACCACGGGGACCACGGGGCTTCTCCCACAGCCAAATGGTGGATGGCGTTGGGTAGAGAGCAAGTTTTGAAGACACCCCTTGGGACTTGGCTTCTTCGGGAAGGAAGAAATGAGGTGGAAACGGTCCCACAACCCCGTTGGGACCCACCGAGTTGAGTTCTTCCTCATTTACCGGTGGTTTTTTTGTTTGTTTTTTTTTTTCACGTGATGTTATTTGGTGACCTCATGCAACCTCTGTCCTGCCCATCTATGGTTCATCTTCGGATGAATCAACTCTTTGAGTTGTCCAAAGGGCTTCAGGAGAAGCCGCTGCAACATCTGAGGGATGGAGACGGGCACAGCCCGACTCCACATCCTGCTCTTGCTCCCTCTGCGGTGGCAAAAAATAAAGAATTTGGCTGCAATAAACTTCTCCTCGCCTCCCCTCCTTGGTACGGCCGCGTTGAACCCAACACACCTCGTCTTCATCCAGGCCGGGGCTTGGCCATCTCTAGGGTTGAGTTTTCCCAATGGTGCTACAAGGATGGGAGAGGTGGGACAACTCCATGGATGCGGGGGGGTGGAGGACAGGAAGGGTGCCACCACCCTACGACGTAACCGTCGGCGACGAAGGTTGGTTTGAACCTTCATCCAGGTTGGTTTGAACTTTCACCCGGGTTGGTTTGAATCTTCACCCGAGTTGGTTTGAACCTTCACCCGAGTTGGTTTGAATTTTCATCCGGGTTGGTTTGAACTTTCATCCGGGTTGGTTTGAACCTTCACCCGAGTTGGTTTGAACCTTCACCCGAGTTGGTTTGAACTTTCATCCGGGTTGGTTTGAACTTTCATCCGGGTTGGTTTGAATCTTCACCCGGGTTGGTTTGAACCTTCATCCAGGTTGGTTTGAACTTTCACCCGGGTTGGTTTGAATCTTCACCCGAGTTGGTTTGAACCTTCACCCGAGTTGGTTTGAATTTTCATCCGGGTTGGTTTGAACTTTCATCCGGGTTGGTTTGAACCTTCACCCGAGTTGGTTTGAACCTTCACCCGAGTTGGTTTGAACTTTCATCCGGGTTGGTTTGAACTTTCATCCGGGTTGGTTTGAATCTTCACCCGGGTTGGTTTGAACCTTCA
>NW_020799234.1:0-2841 GCF_003259725.1 Athene cunicularia | reverse complement strand
TCTGTATGTGTATAAACATGTCTATAGCGTGTATAAACATGTCTATAACGTGTCTGTATGTGTCTGTGTGTGTATAAACATGTCTATAACGTGTATAAACATGTCTATAACGTGTCTGTATGTGTCTGTGTGTGCCCATATGTGTCTGTATGTGTATAAACGTCTACAACGTGTATAAACATGTCTATAACGTGTCTATATGGGTCTGTGTGTGCCCATACGTGTCTGTGTGCGTATAAACATGTCTATAACGTGTCTGTGTGTGCCCATACGTGTCTGTATGTGTATAAACATGTCTATAACGTGTATAAACATGTCTATGTGTTTGTATGTGTCTGTGTGTGCCCATACGTGTCTGTGTGTGTATAAACATGTCTATAGCGTGTATAAACATGTCTATAACGTGTCTGTATGTGTCTGTGTGTGCCCATACGTGTCTGTATGTGTATAAACATGTCTATAACATGTATAAACATGTCTATAACGTGTCTATATGTGTCTGTGTGTGGCCATACGTGCCTGTGTGTGTATAAACATGTCTATAACATGTCTGTATGTGTGTGTGCCCATACGTATCTGTATATGTATAAACATGTCTATAGCGTGTATAAAAATGTCTATAACGTGTCTATATGTGTCTGTGTGTGTATAAACATGTCTATAACGTGTATAAACATGTCTATAACGTGTCTGTATGTGTCTGTGTGTGCCCATACGTGTCTGTATGTGTATAAACGTCTATAACGTGTATAAACATGTCTATAACGTGTCTATATGTGTCTGTGTGTGCCCATACGTATCTGTGTGTGTATAAACATGTCTATAACGTGTCTGTGTGTGCCCATACGTGTCTGTATGTGTATAAACATGTCTATAACGTGTATAAACATGTCTATGTGTCTGTATGTGTCTGTGTGTGCCCATATGTGTCTGTGTGTGTATAAACATGCCTATAACGTGTCTATGTGTCTGTATGTGCCCTTATGTGTCTGCATGTGTATAAACATGTCTATAACGTGTCTATATGTGTCTGTATGTGCCCTTATGTGTCTGCATGTGTATAAACATGTCTATAACGTGTCTATATGTGCCTGTATGTGTCGCAATTGTGCCCATATGTGTCTCTATGTGTATAAACGTGTCTGTATGTGTCTGTATGTGCCCCTACGTGTCTGTATGTGTATAAACATGTGTATAAACCTGTCTATATGTGCCTATGTGTCCTCTGTATGTATCTACAGGTGCTTATATGTATCTATATGTGCCTATACATGTCTGTATGTATCCATGCGTGCCTATACATGTCTGTACATACCTCGGTGTGCCTATATTTGTCCGTATGTGTCTATATGTGCCTATACGTGTCTATAATATGTATCTATATGTGCAGAGACATGTATGTATGTGCCTATATGTATCTATATGGGCCTATCTGTATGTATACGTGTCCATATGCATCTATACATGTCCACATGTGCCTATACATGTCCATATGTATCTGTATGTGCCTATACGTGTCCATATGTATCTATACGTGTCTATATGTACCTACAATATGTCTACATGTGTCTATATGTGTCCATATGTATCTGTATGTGCCTATACGTATCCATATGTATCTATACGTGTCCATATGTACCTACAATATGTTTATGTGCCAATACGTGTCCATATGTATCTATATGTGCCTATACGTGTCCATATGTATCTATACGTGTCCATATGTACCTACAATATGTCTACATGTGCCTGTACGTGTCCATATGTATCTATATGTGCCTATACGTGTCCATATGTATCTGTGTCCATATGTATCTGTATGTGCCTATACATGTCCATGTTTCTATATGTGCCTGTACATGTCCATATGTATCTATACGTGTCCATATGTACCTACAATGTTTATATGTGCCTGTACATGTCCATATGTATCTATACGTGTCTATATGTACCTACAATATGTTTATATGTGCCTATACGTGTCCATATGCATCTATACATGTCTACATGTGCCTATACGTGTCCATATCTATATGTGCCTGTACATGTCCATATGTATCTATACGTGTCTATATGTATCTACAATATGTTTATATGTGCCTATATGTGTCCATATGTATCTATATGTGCCTATACGTGTCCATATTTTTCTATGTGCCTATACGTGTCCATATGTATCTATATGTGCCTGTACATGTCCATATGCATCTATACATGTCTACATGTACCTACAATATGTTTATATGTGCCTATATGTGTCCATATGTATCTATATGTGCCTATACGTGTCCATATGTTTCTATATGTGCCTATACATGTCCATATGTATCTATATGTGCCTGTACATGTCCATATGTATCTATACGTGTCTATATGTACCTACAATATGTTTGTGCCTATATGTGTCCATATGTATCTATATGTGCCTATACGTGTCCATGTTTCTATATGTGCCTATACATGTCCATATGTATCTATATGTGCCTGTACATGTCCATATGTATCTATACGTGTCTATATGTACCTACAATAAGTTTATATGTGCCTATATGTGTCCATATGTATCTATATGTGCCTACGTGTCCATATGTTTCTATATGTGCCTATACGTGTCCATATGTATCTATATGTGCCTGTACATGTCCACATGTATCTATACATGTCTATATGTACCTACAATATGTTTATGTGCCTATATGTGTCCATATGTATCTATATGTGCCTATACGTGTCCATATGTTTCTATATGTGCCTATACATGTCCATATGTATCTATATGTGTCTGTACATGTCCATATGTATCTATACATGTCTATATGTACCTACAATATGTTTATATGT
>NW_020799233.1:60021-118249 GCF_003259725.1 Athene cunicularia | reverse complement strand
GCCTCGTGGTGTGTACCTTCTGCTGCCTTTCTCTTGGGTGGGGAAACGTTTACTTCTAATGGCTGAGACATCAGCCCGTGCAGGCGGAAGGTAGGACATGTCCTCTTCCATTTTCTGGACCCTCTGAGACAGTTCCTCCACAGCTGAGACCCAGGAATGTTGAGATGAAGGGAGATGTCCCTCATATTGCCGGAGCTTGCCAAGCACTCCATCCACTGATAGAGTGTGGGTGTCTGTCCACAAGGACACTATTGCCAATGCTTTCGAGTGTGCCTCTGGTGCGCTCTTCAGGAACTGTTGCCACATCAGGTGTGTGCAGGGGGCCTGATCTGGTTCCATGGGTGACTGCTCACTATTCAGATCACCATAGATCATCTCAAACACAGACAGTTCCATGAGATTCTGAATTCCCTTCTCAATGTTGGACCATTTGCCTAGCTGACATAGGATGTCATCCCTGTAGGGGTACCTCTCCCTTACACTGAGCAGGAGTTGCTTCCAAAGGCTGAGGGTTTGAGTCTGTTTCCCTATTTCCCTATCAATGCCAGCAGCCTTGGACAAAGATCCCAGCTGCTTGGCCTCTCTCCCCTCCATTTCTAAAGCACTGGCTCCATTGTCCCAGAATCGGAGCAGCCAGGTGCAAATCTGCTCGCCTCCCAGGCGGCCAAAATCTCTCTGCATATCTCGCAACTCAGTCGGGGACAGAGATCGGATGATCACCACTGGCCCTTCCTCCTGTTCCCGTGCTGAGCCTGGCTCACCCCCATCCCCCCCTTCACGAGCTGACTTTCTGGTGTATTTTGTCTTCTGTATTGGGGCAACTGATACCGACACTGGCTGGCTCTCTGGACTCAGCTGCTGTGCTGGTGGAGGCAACTGAGACTGGTTCTGCCTGTTCCCCTGGCCCAGATACTGTACCAGTAACTTCATTCTCAGATCCTGCAGGCCTTTCTCCCCCTTGAGGGCAGTGAGTGGTATTAAAAGGACATAGTAGGCATGGGCAAGTCCCCAACATATTGCAGCTAGTTGTGTCTCCTGGGTTTTGCCCGCTTGGTAACACACCCTTTCTAAGCACTCCATCAGCTTATCAGGGCTCTGTATTTGTTCAGGAGTGAAATTCCAAAGCGCTGGAGGTGCCCATCGACTCAGGCCTTTGCCCATCCTTTCCCACACCCCTTGCCACTCACTATTATCTGACCTCGGGGTAGGTTTCCGGGCACTGCTATTGTTACAGAAGTGCCTCATGGCCAAAACTGAAATCAGGCAGACATTCAGAAAGCGCTGTGCCGCTATCACACTGGCCTGCAGGCTCCAAGGATAATTGAAACTCCCCAAAACCAAGAGGATTTCTTCCCCTGGCTCACCCATAGAGGGGGTGAGACCCCTAACAAAAGCCCAGGCAGCAAACAGGTACTGGCCTGCCCCCACACACAGCGATACAAACACATTATATGCAGTCAGTAGCCCATATAACAGAACAAACCCCTTTGGACATTTTCCACCGACAACAAACACCAGCACTGGGAACACACAGTGGATGTAGGGATTAATGCAGCACCACAACGCAAGCAAGTGGGCCAGCATTGCAAATATTTTCTTATCAAACATTACAAATACAAATAGAAAAAAAAAATACACCAAACAGATTGCTCCAACACACTCTGTTCAGGGTCTGTCCGTTTTTGATTCTTATTTCAACCCTCTTGTGCCCCATGTTGGTGCGCCAAAAAAGTTGTGATGGTTTTAAGCCCTGTCGGGACCGGAGACCACATTGCCGTTGTCCCTCCCCCACCCTCAGCTGGTGGGCTGGAAATGAGGCACAAACCCCGGGTTAAAATAAGAAGAAATTTAATACAGCAGTGTAATAAGCAATCTGAACAAAACCAGTAGCAATGATAACAACAATAAACAGCAATAAGAGTAAACAAAAATATACAGAGAAATACCGCAATGGACACAGACAGCCACCGTGCGTGCTTCCCACAACCAAAGCCACAAAGGAAAAAGTTCCCACACTGCTGCGCCGGACCTGATGTCAGCATGGTATGAATAACCCGGCTGCAGATGCCTTCCCCCTCTCTGCTGGGGAAACTTAACCCTACCCTAGCTGAACCAGGAAACAACCTGTCCCCTTAGTAAACAAATCCCCTCCAGCTAGGTAGTCCCAAATGTGCCCAGCGCTGCCTTGCTCCTCTCTGCGGGGTTATTAGTTAATAATAATTCACCAAGGAAGCTAAGGATGAGCTGCCCACCTGCTGGGGAGGGGCGTGGGGGCCTGCGGGGCGGAACCACAACCGCAACCTGGCAGGGGCAGAGTGGGATGTGGGAGGATGGCAATGGGGGCGGTAGGGAGCAAGGGGGGTGGTGGGGACCATTCGATAGCCTGGGGAAGGGGTCAGTGCAGGTCGGCTCACGGTGCCAGGCAGACCGCAGGGCACGGAGGATGCACGCAGCAGCGCGGACATGCTGATAGCGCCCCCCCTCGGCGGGACTCTGGCCCTACCGGGATGGGGGGACACCACAAAATGGGCTCCGCGGGGGCAGCCAGGAGGGCTTAGGGTCTCCGCACT
This sequence comes from Athene cunicularia, assembly GCF_003259725.1. Lineage (NCBI taxonomy): Eukaryota > Metazoa > Chordata > Aves > Strigiformes > Strigidae > Athene > Athene cunicularia. Next base: position 115,679 of record NW_020799233.1, on the reverse strand, counting down.
GCCTGACCAGTGTCCCGGCGCAGGCTGCCTGCCAGGCCCCGCTGCGTGCCACAGGGCTCAAAGGGTCCCTGTCCTCATTGGCAGCGGCCCAAGGAGCCGAAAATCTGCCGAGATGATGCGGCTGTGGCGCTTCCCCCCTGCCGCCCCACACACATGTTCCCGCCCGAAGGCCCCGCTCCCCTGCCCCGTGTTTAATTCACCGCATCCACAGGGGTGGAAGGAATCAAGTGGGCAGATGGGAACCGCTGAGGGGAACCCTTCAGGCCCCTTGTACGGGGTCACCGTGCTCCCCCACAACAGGACATCCCTACAGCTACAAATGTGCAGCGAGCTTTGTCGCTGGGGGGTTATAAACAACCCGCCGTGGGTTCAGTTCGGGTTTTGCCCTCCGCTACGCTAAAGGCAAAATGCTCTTTGACATCATTTGGTGGTAGCTTTCATCTCCCCTGTGCCCAGCACTTTCCCCAGCTGAAGAGCAGCGTGACACCATTAGCACAGCGCTCAGAAAGTCAGAGAGTGTTACTATTCTATGAATACTTTTTTTTTTTTAAATGTCTATGTTAAGCTCCCAACTACAGTTCTGATGATTCCTCAATTCCCCAACTTAAGTGACTGAAGACCAAGATTATCTAAAAATAAGTGGAGCAGTATTTTCTGCTCTGTAAATGCAGTGATTGTGATTTTTCACAGTCAAGTCATACATCTGACAAAACAGAACTGACAGTCTTTCAAAACACAGAGCCTAGGGCCGGGTGACACCGCTGACAATAATTGTCTCTCTTGGGACTGGCAATATCTCCCTGTCACAAAGAGTGAGATCAGCACAGCGAGATCAGAAAATACACAGCAGGACCCCACCCCAGGTACTTCCAACGCTTCTGACAGACCCTGTCACACCACCATTGTGATCTGCCTGGACTCAGCCTGCAACTGAACTACCCCAGAGGAGCAATCTGCACCTTTTGCTTTCTTCAGCGTATGCAATTTTCTCCAATAAATTAGTTTTGTACTGCTAATGACAGCACCGGTTAGGAGAAATCCTGTCAGATGGGTCTCACTGGGACAAAACCAGAACAGTGCCTATCAGTCTCCTCTCAACACTGAGAATTACCCTTGGAGGCCCAAGAATGGACTGAGAACCAATTCTTCCATTGCTCTACGCTCAGTTTCTTGGCAATTCTTTATTTGCTATAAAATTTACCTAGATAACCCCCAGGTAGACAGGGACAAATCTCTATGCAATTTAGGAAGTCGTTCCTATCTGTAATTTTTAGGATTCAATGATTTTTCTTGTCGTTCCTTGACCTGCACCATCCCTGAATCTCAGGTAGTCTCCTGGCAGTAGAGATGATGCAGGACTGGACTAAGAAGCAAACGCTGTTACCTACTTACCATTCGGACTATCTGTCTGTATTGGATAGAGGATCTCTGTCCAAGCCCAGAGCCATGAAACCATGTGTGCTGGATGTAAGCACACAGGAATTGCGCTAATAAAGAACAACACTATTGTCTTAGGCCAGCTCAGTACCAGATTACTAGCTTGACACATTCCATTGATCTCTCCTTGGTTCTGTATTACAGCATAATATTCTGTCCTCTAGGTTTTTAAGGTTCTTTCTTCTTCAGTAGTCCTTGCTCCACTCATCTGAGCCTAGTGGTTAAAGTGCCTAAACTGAAGTTTCTTTCACACAAGAGAGGGGTTCCAGAAGCAAACGTCTTTGAAGGCTTCAGCATTATTCAATGAACAGCACGTTACTGAATGCAAACCACCAACACATTAATTCTGAATGTAAACCAAAACAAAAGCAACACACACGATGGTCAGAGTAACTCAGCAGCAACCACCTTGCAGAGCATTAAGCAGCAGCATTCCAATTGTTTATGCCACACAAGACTATCTTAGATGCACTGCAGTGAACGAAAGCAATAGAAACAGAACTAACACCTTCTGTTAAAGATTCTGCATTCCACTGCAAATCCAGCACACAAAGACACCATCTACCATGGCCTGTGGCTCTCCTTTATGCCAGCACCAGTGCAGACAACTATTCTTTTATGCTGCCTCATTTAACAGCACCCAGGACATTCCTCTTGACCTGGATGACATTGCAAAACAAGAGATTACATTTCTTCCCATTCCAGATACAGTAACGCAAAGCCCTGCTCATGTGGCCAACCTTTTATTAATTGCCCTTTACCCATACAGGTAAGGCTGAAACTGCAAAGTGCCCAGTTTATCAACAGTAAAAACGAGGTGTTGCACAACTAATTGTTTTGCTCCTTCCCAAGAAATGCACAACAGACTGAAGCAACACAACCATGGATCAACTGACAGTTTTGATCTTCATCTGTTGCACTGTGATTCACAATGGTAAATTCTGGTTTCTTTTTGATCTAGTATTTCGACATTGTGAACAGATTCTCCCAACCTGGCATACAGACTCTCCTACAGGTAATCAATCACGTTTGGATTTCATAATAATTGCATGACATGTGAAACCCAGGTACTGGAGTGAAAAAGAACAGCCAAAACCTTACACTGGAAAAGAAACAATAAACCAAGGCTACATTCTGGGTGGGTGTTTAGCTCACAGCCGCAGAGAGTACTCTAGAAGCCTGAAAACAGCCCAGAACTATCTCCCCTGTGCTGCACCAGGACCTGCTGTAAAGACACACAGCCACACTGGTGTGCACTGGTCACCCACAGCCATGCAGAGGGACTGTACTCACCGCTCCCCTCGTCACTCTCAGGACCCTCCTCATTGTGGTCCTCCACTTCCAACACGCTGCTTTCTGATGGCCTGAGATCCTCCCCATTGTCCCCCCTGCTGCTTGCATCCTGCTCCTTGTCTTCCTCCACGAGACTTTCCAGTGACTCAGCCCATTTGAGCTCTAGGACTCTGACGCCCTATTGCTGTTATGTCTTCATGAAGACTTCCAGTGTCTTCCCTCACTGTTAGATCTTCTGGGTTTGCCTTTCCTTCTTCATCTGCTTCAGCCTGAGAAAGGCTCGCTGCAATTTTTTGTAATATTTTAAATTATCCTACTAATCTGCAGTGCATTACCACAACTTTGCAGGACTGCCTTTAAAAAAACCTCAAACGTGGAAGCTAAAAATTCCCTAAAATATGTCAATGACTCCCATTAATTTTAAAATAAGAACAAAGAAGCTGTGTGTGAATGGGAACTGCCATTCTGAATCAGTGGACAGCCTTGTATAGGTGTCAGACTAGCAATTCAAGAAAACTCCTCAATTTTCCTTAGAAGTAGCAAAAGGAGAGGCGCAGAGCCCCTGACCCCGCCAGCTCGCTGCAGCGGTGCTGTGAGGAGGCTGCATCGCTCTGGGAAGCCATGGAGGTGCACGCTCACTCCACAGCCACGGGCAGCAGAGCAGCGCGCGGTGCCACGGGTGGTAGAGGTTTGGCCTCCAGCATCTGCTGCCACGGACCTGAGGCACAAATGACCAGGCAGCCACCGCCTGGCAACGGCTCTGGCACCTCCAGCCTGCCCTGTTCTGATGGGGGGTAAGTTTAGATGCCCGGAAAACACCATCACTCCCAGACCCTGGTGAGAGTACAAACAGTTGAGAGACAGAGCCACTCCAATGTGCAGATTACACACTGCACCAGGGGAACTGTCAGCAATTCTCCCCTATTCATTCCCCTTATGGTCCAAAGGGATTTGAATGCCAAGGTCCCTCTTACACGCTCCTGATGTCCAATTCATAATGTTGTATGCAAAAGCCACGTCTGTGGCACCTCAGTTATCTGGATTTTATTCTAAAACTGTATGCTGTCTGAACTGACCCAAGGGGCCCAACAAGTTCAGAAACTCTTGACTGTGTTGTGATATGCTGAACTAAGATGAGACAAAATCTGTCCACAACACGTACTCAGAAAAATCGAGATCCCATTACTATTAGCGTGTTATTTCTGCCAAAGCAGCACTCATAGCTTACATGTGGATTAGTGTACTGATTGCTGAAACACAGAAACATAGCATCCATGCCCAAAAGCTTGCTATCCAAAATCCCGGTCTTCAGCACACATGCTGAAGTTGAAAGGAGTTCTTCTTTGAAAAAATTACAAGTCCAAGGCTCAGCAGATTATCTCAAAGCACAATAAATGTACACAGCATGTGAAATTCCTGCACACAAGCAGATGAAAGCTGAAGCTAGCAACAATTAAACGGGGTCATGTTGTCTTGGAGAATTTGTAAATATAAAGAATGGAAAAGACCTGCTTGAGCATGTGCAAAAAGGCATAACTAAAACCAATGGTGTTAAAGAAAAACTTTTAAAATAATGAATATCCAGAAACATCTTCCACTGTGGAGAGCTATTAGGCACTTTAACGTTAATCTCCTAAAAAAATGTAACTAGTAGTTGCTACTAAAGTTGCTTGAAATATTTCCACATATACCATTTTCAGAGTCCCTCATTTGAACAGAAAGCTCTTCTTGCCCTCAAAATTACCAGTGAATTCTTATTTTTCATGAATTTATTATTATATCTCAGTTGGGAGAAACCCACATCTTTTTTATCCCTTCTCTCCACCTCTTCTGTTCAGTGGTGGGGAAGAAAAAAGTAGAAAGTTTTCATTACAAACGGGAAAATATCAAAAATCAACAAATAGGAAAGAGGAATGAATGATCATCACACACTGCTAGAGCTTGAGAGGCAGCTGATTAAAGTCACAGAAAAGTTCATAATGCCATACACTAACAAGCAGAAAAGAATGCTTAATTGTACTGATTATTCATGAATCACAAGCTATTTTGAACTATCACAGAGAACAAATATTAAGATTCTTTTTGATCACTGCAATGATTTTATAAGCAAGGATGTTTCAAACCTCATTGTAATTTCAGGTGGACTTTGTACTTTCTATAAAAAGACTGGATTTTTCTTGCAGCTGCAACCTTTTCACAAAGAGTTGTACTACCATTGCTTACTTCACCTAGAAATACAGATGTGAGATAATGTTTCCATTTAACTTGAGAAATGGTTTGCACATTAGGACTGTCAAATGTAAGGAATATAAAGTAATTGATTTTGAAAGAGCAGGAAAAGGAAAAATTCTGGTACATTATGACTGTAGCAGGAACCCCCTTATTTGCAGGACGAGGCTGTGAGACAAGTCACACCCCAATATGGTTAACAGTCAAGCTCCAACGTTTATGAGAAAAACAAGCCCTTATATATTCCTGTGACAACAAATCTGCGTGTTGCTCTGGCACATGCTCATTTCAAAAACTCGTTCCTCTCAGCACTTTCAACAGGCGTTACTAAGTGTGCACAACTGCTTTGTTATTCTAAAGATTCCCTTCTTATCTGTTTCTTCCCTAATGAGCAAAAATACTTTTGCTTTTAGGCGTCGTTAATCTAGACGCCGTTAATCTTCTAACACAAGTGCATCATTAATTTAGACATCGTTAATCTTCTAACTTGAATGCTGATGACACTTTTACATTGTCAGTGATGGAGACAGTTTGTGACCCAGCATATGCCCCCACAATTTCCCCTTTTCTTTTTATTAAGGCCTCCATCCTATTTACCACACAATACAGACAACATCTCATTAAAACAGGAAGACAGCATGTCGATAATCCCACTATGCACATTGTCTTACAGTTACTAACAATGCCTAGAGATAAATTGAGAGTGATCAGAAAGATTCACACAGCACATACCATCAAATTCTTTACATCCATGTCCTGGTGCCAGTAACAAAAATCTATAGTCACTTTGTTCTGCTAAACAGCATGCCTTATACTACCTTCATCTGTCAACAAATTACTTACTATATAAGATGTTAAATTGTTTTACACTCCAACAGGCTATTTTGTTCGAGGTGGATAAAGCTTTTACAACCCCTACTCCCGGGGTCTAAGAGAGATGCAATGACAATCTCTCCAGGCTTCTACAATGCCATTTTATTAAAGGATACACAACAATTTATAGACTACCATAAAGCACACTCACAGCTACTTATTGCTCATAGGCTAAGGCTACTTGTCCTTGCGCCCTTTTTATTGTCTATGATTGGTCCCGGTGTGGCGTCCATGAGCCGTTCTCCTGCCAAGCAAATATCTTGTTTTCCACAGTCCAGCTTCCTTATCTTTTTGCTTTGTACACAGTTTCTCAGCCCCTTGGCCTTGCAGGTGTTCTTCACAACAGCTACAGCCTGTTGTTACAGTGAGGCCACTTGGTTTGGATTGCTCATAATATGCCCGTTGTTTTCCAGCCATTCCACAAATTCCTCTTTTTGGTCTTGAGCAATCCAGACCCCTTTTATTGCTCGGTCCATCATTCTCAAAACACTTCCACACACAGTTTAACATCATTAAAAGGATTATAACGACAATTTAAACTGTTATTCCATGTAAAAACATATCTTTTAACCATCCACTAATTGGTAACCTTTTAGCCAAATCATTATTAAACTTCCTTCTTCAAGATGTAAACCCATCATGTAAGCATCACTACAAAACCAAATATCATTTATTGGTACTGCTGAAGGAGTCACATTTTGCCATTCTGGCTAGACTGTCTGATTATACCAACCATATGTCATATAGCCTTTTTGTGCACCAAACTATATATATCCCCAGGCCTTATCTTGCATCCTATTCCCAGCTACTTGGGGAAGAGATCCTCCCAGCTCTAACTCCAATCAAACAGGTCTGAGACGGATCGGCAGTAGTTGCTAAGCCCAGGCAAAATGTCTGCTCTCCTGACTGATTTTTCCCTGCCACCTTGGCACAACTCAGCAGTTTCTTATCTATCTTACGAAGCCTGTTCTTCATCCAAGCTTAGCTGTTTGTCAGAGGCTGTGTAAGGCCAATGCCTCCCAGATCTCCCCTTTCTTGGTTTTGCAACAGAACCTGCAAGACTTGTTTGAGAGCTGTATCAATTAAGGGTTAGACAAACTTCAAAACCATAGTGTACTTAGAATAGTTTCATAGAAGGCTAAAACAGTACAGCAGTTACAATTACTGATTAAAAGAGTAGGCTAATTTCAGAACCTGTAAATAAGGAATATGACTAAATACTACAAAATAAACTAAGGAAAACAGGGAGTAGCACACTTACTTAATGGGGTACTAACATCCAGATCTGCAATTGCTAGGGAACCCTGGATGCAGCAAGAATTCGGAGTGCCCTTCCTCACAAACGGGAAATCCTACGCAATGCATCCATCCGTAGGTGAGGCATCCAACATCACTGCAAGCAGGTCCAGCCTCTAACAGGCCAAAATAACTGGCACTTTTCTTGGAGCGGGAACATCTGATCTCATCCTCTTGTTGGGTTCCACCTGGAGCCTAGCCAGCACTCCAGGGGGAAGACCACGGGAGTTTCTAATAAGGTTAAACACTTTGAGTTCTTAATTCTTAATATTGCTAAACAGAGAAAGTTGAATACACACATTCTTACAGCATTTTATCCTTATTAATAACTACATTTCATCTAAACTACATCTTTCACTAGTGACTAGTAAGCCTAGATATTTAATTAAAGAGTTGCAATTACTGTCAGCATTTTATCTTAGAAGAATTGGCAACTGTAGTGTAGTTTGTTCTGTTGCAGTAGCAAACATTACCCAGAAATTCTGCTTAAATGATCAGTCGAAGAGATTGCCAACTGTCAGCACAGGGGCACCCATAGCACCCACAGCTGGATCCTGAGTGCTGGCTGCCTCTCACCCCTCAGGTGTGGTTGCACACACCTTGCCGGTGACCATTGGAGATGAGACCTGTGGAGACACAAGCATAACCTCTTCCCCAGGTTATTAAAAATATGGTCCTTCTAAGTTACCCCTTTCTAGGTTTTTTGTTAACACTTGAGCCTTGCTCTGGACTTCTTGTTGATCTGTTATCTGTGATGAGAAATGACACAATATTGGTGGCACCTGTGAGACGGGGGAAATGTTTAAAAGGTTCATGACATATAATGCCTTATTTAGCCTTTTGTGAGGTGTAGATTGATACCGTGCATCTCCCCACTTTGTTGTTGTTGTTGTGATAGACACTTTAGCTTGCTAGATGTATGCTCCACAGTGGCCTGACCAGTCGGTGAGTGGGGAATGATGGTCAGGTGCTTGACTCCCCACTGTATGGCAGGATGCAAACACTGATCCAGAAAAGGTATTAACAGACACATGTACATATTTTAACATTTCAAATGCAGCTAAGTGAGTGACATCAGATTGGCATAATTCTGAGGAGGTGAGTCCCCAAGGGTCGACACCACTTCGCTGATGAAGAGATGGAGTCTTTCTGGTATTCAGGGCAAGTTGCAATGATGTCTTTAGCGTGATGCCTTGATAAAGAAAACTGGATTTTATTACTCTGACATTCTGGTGGAAAAAAATGCATGTGTTTTTCATCCCACTGAAACAGCAGAGCATATGGCTGACCAGGAGCCAAGACCTCTCCCCCTTTTTGTTCTTTGTAAAAGCACTTTCAAGGTTTGGCGTGCTCTTTCTATGATGGCTTGACCCATGGGGTAATGCAGTGTACCTGTGATGCTTGTCTGTTTGAGATGGTGTTGGCTATGTGGTGAAGATCTTGTTTTGCCTTCTCTGTAAGTACTTTGGGTGATGTCAGTGAAGGATCTTTTCATAAAACATGAAACTGAGATAGGGAGTCTAAACAATCTTAGATTGATAGTGCAAGGCCTGCGCAAAAACAAAGGGAGGTGTATGGGACTGTTTGAAAAGACATACCAGGTGCTGATAATGATGCTAGGTGACTATCTCCTAGCCCAAAAAGATGTCCTTGAAGTTGTGGGTATCAGCAACAGACTACCCAAACACCAGCATAAACTGGCCTGGCAATCTGGACAGAAGCCAGAGAACAACTGAGGCTGCGCAGAACGACAGGGTGAAAAGTTCATCATCTAGGAAGAAGAGGTACTTCATCTTTACAACCCCTCCCCAGGAAGTTGCAACCCCAGCCCAGAGCTTGAAGAGCTCATTGCGCAGGCGCAAGAGGAGGAGACCTGATTACCATGAGAAGCGAGGGGAGGCCGGGATAGGCTATGTATATGTATAGGCGTTCTATGAATATGCACTATTTTGTAACATACAAGTCGGACGGGAGCTGCAAACGGTGTGCATGCTTGTGGTGGAGTGATCCCCCATGTGCCCAGTGCTGAATAAACATACCCACTTTATAAATCTAAAGTTATGAGTGATTTCTCCGCAAAACATCTTTGCACCCCATATGGGACTATCTCTGCTCAGCTGCCGGGACACTGCTGAAGGGTGGATGTCCTAGGTGCATCCTGGGCTCTTCTCGGAGGAACTCCGCTCCCAGCTGTGGGAGCAGACAAGGACCATCTGAATTGCGGACAAAGGTATGTTTAAAGGGTAAAGGGCTGCTGGTAAGACACGCAGAGACGTCTGGTGCACAGCTCAGTCCTGAGGAGGGGGTATACCCATTTGGTTTTGGGAATCCGCGGGAAAGGAGTAAGATCTTTTGGGGCAAACTACGGATGACTGGTATTCATTTTGGGCAGGGTACTGGTAATTACTGTCACCTGCAGGATCTTGCTTCAGGTCATTGTATAGTGCACTAATGGTGGATATACTGGCTTTGAACTGACTGCTAATTGTTAACGGTTTATGATATATGTTACAAACGGATTTGGTGATTGTTTAAACTTGGTATATTTTGTGGTATGAGTGGAATGTGTGGTGGGCCCTTTAAGTGTCTGTGTGCCTGTGTGGTGTGAGTGAGACCAGCCGCTGCTGTGTGTCTGTGTGTCTGTGTGCCTGCAGGGGCAGGGTGTGAGTGAGACACTGCTGCTGCTGAGTGAGAGGCAGCTGCTGCAAGACAAATGAGAAGTTTATGTTTGTTTAAATAATACACTGTCCTTGTATGTCTTGTGAAAACATTGTATGAGCTGGAGATGGGAAAGTGAATCCCTTCTCTGTTGGTTTGGGTTAGATTTGGTCGGATTATTTGTGTAGAAGGAATGAATGGTCGGCACGGGGAAATGATTTATACCTGCTAGAAGGATTGTACACAGCTCCTTCTGGGCAACTGGTAGTACCAGATAGGGTTCGTGGGAGAATCCCCTGCTTTCTCTGTGCTCCTATGCTCCTACCTTTGGTAATTTTCATCAAGCTTGGTTATTAGCAGAGTGCGTAGGTTGTCAATGTAACTGGTATTATGCATCTGATAAGAGGAGGTCGAGGTGTGCAGAGCGCTGGGAAGAAGAGGTGTTGTTAGACCTCTCGGTCGAAAGATGTGAGTTGTAGTATCCCCACTGGAGGAGAAATCAGTGAGGAAATTATCAATCAAGTGTATCCTAGAGTGTGGGCCACTGACACGCCTGGAAGGGCAAAGAATACCTCACCCGTAGAGGTAAAACTTAAGGAAGGACAACAACTGGTAAGAATTAAGCAATACCCTTTAAAAGGAAGATCAGGAAGGGATCCAGCCAGTTATAGAAAAATTTTTACAAATAGGATTAATAAATAGATCTCCACTCAGTGGTGGCAAACCCATACACTTTGTAAATAAAATTAACTCCTGAGCTAATCTGATTTACTGTTTTAGATCTCAAGGATGCTTTCTTTTGCCTCTCTCTCCTAAAAGCCAGTCAGAAAATATTTACATTTGAATGGGAAGAGTGGAAGTAAAACGCAGCTGACCTGGACGGTGCTGCCACAAGGATTTAAAACCAGCCCCACTAACTAATTGGCCAAAGACCTCGAAACCCCAACTCCACCTGAAGAGGGAAAGCTGCTGCAGGATGTAGATCACATCCTGATTGCCACCAAGACGAAAGAGACCTGTATGGCCTGGATGGTAAGCCTTTTAAAATTTCTGGGACTTCAGGGCTACCAGATATCTAAAAAGAAGGCCCAAGTGGTGCAGAGTGAAGTAACCTATCTGGGCTACAAAATCAGTGCTAGAAAGAGAACCTTAGGACAAGCTTGGAAAGAAGCAATTTGTCAGACTTCGAGGCCAGAGACAGTGAAAGAACTGCAAATGTTCCTGGGAATGACTGGGTGGTGCAGACCATGGATTTATAATTATGGATTGCTTGTTAAACCTTTATATGCACTAACTGCCACTCCACAGAAAAATCTCCAATGGAATAAGGAGGCTATATGAGCCTTTGACTTGCTCAAGAAGGCCCTGATGTTAGCTCTGGCCTTGGGACTCCCGGATGTAAGTAAACCACACTTTCTTTTTTCACACGAGAAACAGGGAATTGCATTGGGAATACTGGCATAAGACTTAGGCCCGTATCGATGGGCAGTTGCCTATTTCTCCAAGCAACTAGATAAAACTGCTAAAGGTTGGCCCGGATGCCTACAAGCGGTTGCAGCAGTGATCTTAAACATACAGGAGGCACAAAATTTCACCTTAGGCCAGAAAATGACTGTATTTGTATCTCACACAGTGTCTGCAGTATTGGAAATTAAAGGGGGACATTGGCTTTCACCCCAAAGGTTCTTAAAATGTCAGGTGGAATTAGTAGAACAAGATGATGTGGAGATTGCAGAAACTAACATTATTAACCCAACTTCTTTCCTGAGTGGAAACACAGGAGAACCAGCGCAACATGACTGCTTGGAGACCATCGAGGCAACACACTCAAGCCGCACAGATCTGAAGGATGCCCCTCTGGAAGATGCTGAGAACTAGTTTACAGATGGGAGCAGCTATGTTCTGAGTGGCAAAAGGTATGCTTGGTATGCTGTTGCTACCACCCAAGAAATACTGGAATCAGGACCGCTGCCTGTGAATACATCTGCACAAGAGGCAGAGATAATCGCTCTGACCCGTGCTTTAGAATTAGCCCAAGACAAAACTATGAACATTTATACAGACTCAAAGTATGCCTTTGGAGTAGTTCATGCTCATGGAGCAATCTAGAAGGAAAGAGGACTGTTGAACTCACAAGGGAAACACATCAAACATAGGAAGGAAATTTTGAGGCTACTGGAAGCTGTCCAACTTCCAAGAAAAGTGGCAGTCATGCATATTAAGGCCCAACAAAAGGTGAACTCAGAATTGGAAAAAGGAAATGAACTGGCAGACAGAGAGGCAAAACAAGCAGCCAAAAGAGAGGTAAAAATAGAGGGAGCTTTAGTTCCTGATGGGCAAGTCATCCCAGAAGGTAAGCCTAATTATACTAAAGAAGATCAAAAGTTAATTACAGACCTGGAAGGATCATATAATGAAGAAGGTTGGGCCATCACCCCCCAAGGGAAGGTAGTAATTCCCTCTTGTTTAGCTAGACACCTGGTGCGAGAAGAACACAGGAAAGGGCGCTAGGGAGCGGAGGCCCTATACCGATATTTGGTCAAGAGTATTAGAGCTAGAAATCTGTATACCATATTAAGACAGGTGACTGAACAGTGTGACCTTTGCCTCCAGACTAATCCTAAGAATACCCCCACTCTGGAAGTAGGCCAAATTGGAAAAAGAAATGGACCAGGACAACAATAGCAAATTGATTTCTCAGAACTGCCAAGAAAAGGGGGGTATCGATACTTATTGGTATTAACGGATACCTTTTCAGGTTGGCCAGAGGCATTCCCCACTAGAACGGTTAAAGCCAGAGAAGTAACTAAAGTATTAATACAAGAAATAATTCCACGATTCGGGGTTCCAGCGACCATATCCTCAGATAGGGGTTCTCACTTTATCTCAAAAGTAGTCCAGCAAGTTAGTAGGCATAGATTGGCAACTTCACACTCCATACCATCCCCAATGTAGTGGTCAAGTAGAGAAAATGAATCATTTGATTAAGCAGCAAATAGTAAAACTTGGTCAGGAGTCAAACCTGACCTGGCCTCAGGCCCTCCCTATGGCTCTTCTGCCTATACGAGCCAAACCGAGGGCCAAGGAAGGATTAAGTCCTTTCGAAATGTTATATGGCAGACCTTATGCGGTACAGAAAGGGACATCACTGCAGGTCGGAGAGGAAACCAATTCCTACATGATAGCTTTAAGTAAACAGCTTAATAAAATTGGAAAACATGTATTTGGGACTCGGGGCAGAGGGTTAGATGGGTCTGTACATAACATTCAGCCTGGAGACTATGTGTATGTTAAGTCTCTTATAGAAAAGACTTGGAACCGCAGTGGGAGGGACCATTTCAAGTGCTACTCACAACATTTACGGCGATCAAGATTAGAGAGCAGACATTGTGGAAACATCATATTAGGGTCAAGAAGGCTCCTAAACAGCGCTGGAAGGTGACTGAAAATGGACCATTAAAACTCAGATTCAGACAAAAACTTTTGGATTGAGACCTCAAAATGATCAACCGTGAGTTGGAACTGTTAATATATTTTAGAATTATCCTTCTTGCCTATGCCCAGGAACCTAAAAACTGGCCTTGGAATCATGCCCAGAAAAATCATGCCGTGATGGTGAAGGATGTGGATTCAAGAACAAAACTAGCCATGATAGTTGTTAACAATAATAAGGTGTACCAAGAGGATCAGTGCAGAAGGGACAATAAGGATGAAGTCAGCCAGTTAGAAGGGAAGACGGGGGATGAAATAACAGTGGGTTGTCAAATATACCATGAGGATGGTCTAGTTCCTGCTTTAGAAGGCACCATGATAGTTGTGAAAATGATAGGGTCCTCATATAAATTTGGAGAATTGTAAAATTAATCTGTTGGTTTAACTTTACCTTAACCGAGACAGCTATTGTAACATGCTTAGGACAAACATCAGGAGGACAGGCATTGTTTTACAGAGTTAGAATTTGCAGGAGAGCTGAGCACGCACACGACCAATGTGATTAAGCAACGCCCGTTTATTACAACTAAGAAAGCCTTTTATAATGTTCTCCCGCACACATAACATGCAGTACAAGTCCTCAAGATTGGACAGTTAACTTAGCCCACGCTTTAAACCTTCTTATGATTGGATAAAAAGTGCTACATCAGCCTTGCCAGGCTTCCTGCCTTGTGGAACTTCCTCTTCCGTCCCAACCCCTTCTGGAGGTAGTTTGTCTCGTCGAGTTTCTCGCCCCTCATTCAGGGTCACATCCTTATAGCATTCTTGCTCTGCTGAGGCTCTTATCAGTCTTGTTCTCACACAGGATTGCTCACATGTCCATTCTCTCACAGAAAGCCCTCTAGACTCCCAACAAGAATTGACCCCATGCAGCCTACTACTTCCTCACGACCTATCACATCTGCAAAGGGATATGAAAGTAATGGCTGGACAAGAGCCAGAACCGAGAATCTTTAAAATAGGTCCACATGTAATCCGGAAAACTGGTCAGCAAGTTGTATTGTTTAATCCCCAATGGTCATTAAAACAAGTGGAGGTGCATTTGCAGGTGAATTTGGCAGACCTACAGCCAAAGTGCCTTCCATATATGTAGAAACAACACAAAAAGGATGGACCACCTGGCTAAAGGCTCGAGCTGTTCAGACAAGAGAGGGATCTGACAGGAACTTTAGGGACAGGATTAGGAGTATTGAATAGCATAGATTCAGAGGTAATAATGAACAAATTGGCCACAGCAACTCAAGAATTGGATCAATTAAAACAGCCTCTAAAGTAATCTTTACTAGCACTAGGGACTCATCAATGGCTAACATCAAAACTGCTCCCAGATTGGGAAAGATTTAATATCAAAGACCATTCAGTGGTGGTAGAGAGGATTGAGGCTCTACAGAAGGACACCTCCCTGGCTCTCAGCTGCATACAGGCACAGATATGGATACAATCAATTATTTCTAATATTCTAAGGGAAGGGGAGGAGGGGATCCTCCCCAGAGAGATTCGAAAGGTAATTTGGGATAAAGCACTTGACCAAGAGAGAGAACTACAATCCTGGTAGAAAATGGTAAACTTTACTTATGATTCTGTGAATGATAAAATAATTGCCTTCGTCCTGACCATATCAAGGGCTGTCCAATATAAAATTTACCCTATCGCTGCTATAGGACTATATCATGAAGTAGCAATAATAATCCAGTAGGACACAAGGGATGTGTGTGGCAGCAAGGGGATAAGTGGCAAACCATCGATACAGATCTGTGTACTAGCATGGGGCACCAGGGATATGTCCTTGTAGGAAACACTATAAGAGGCCCAAGACATGTGTTTGGACACCCATCAGAAAGAGTGCAACTTTGAAGTTCAATTTTCCCCCAACCACCACACAGTTCTAATATACATAGAAGAAGGATGCATATGTCTACACAACTCCTGTAGGAGCTTGATGGTTGATGGTCACGAAAGGAGATAGGTAACTACTCTAATCATTGTATGTGTAATTTCACTAAAATTGAAGGGTGCGACTTTAACTATGTCATCCCCATACTGAGCTCCCAAGTAATAGAAACGGAATACACCTTGTTTCAAAGAATAGGCTCTACCCCCATAGGAATGAATTTGGAAAGGTTGAAGAAGATGCTACATCACAAAGACTTACTTTCCATTCTAGAGGAAGTGAAAGAAAAAGGGAAGGAGATGCTAATAGTAGTAAGACATGATATGGAGCAAATTCACGAGATTTTGATGAAAGTACGAAAGGTGGAAGAACATCATTGGTAGGACACCCTCCTCGGATGGTCGCCCACAACTACTGGAATCTTAAACACGGCCCTCCACCCAGTGGTTGTTTTATTAAAATCTGTAACAGTTTTGCTGATCTTCACTATAGCTATATACATATGGAACTGGAGACTTACAAGACGCTTACAAGTTTTGTGTGAAGCTTTATACCATAATCCAAGTTTTAAAGGGTTGAGGTAATCCTACTAACATAGAATTAGTTATAGGAGCTAGCTGTAGAATAATCTGAATAGTAGAAGAATTTACTAAGTAGAAAGAAAAGGGGGGGAATGAGATAGGGGATTTGAGTAACTTTGGTCAGATGGCACAAGACAGAGGCCTGTGCACAAAGAAAAGGGGGGAAAGCCACATACTAGGTGCTGATAACATTGCTAGGCTACAATCTCCTAGCTCAGAGAGAAGTTTCTTCTGGTCCTTGAAGTTGTATGTTCCAGCAACAAATCACCCTAGATTCTAGCACAAACTGGCCTGGCGGTTTGGCCAGGGCCCAGGGAACAACCGAGGCTGCGCAGAGCGACAGGGTGAAAAGTTCATCAGTGAGGAAAAGAGGTACTTCATCTATACGACCCTTGCCCAGAATTTTGCGACCCCTGACCGGAACTTGAAGAGCTCATCGCGCACGCACAAGGGGAGGAGATCTGATTACCATGAGAAGCGAGGGGAGGCAGGGATAGGCTATGTATATGTATAGGCGTTCTATGAATATCCACTATTTTGTAACATATAAGCCGGATGGGAGCTACGAACTGCGCGCAGGTTTTTGGTGGAGCGATCCCCCATGCACCTGGCGCCGAATAAACATACCTTCTTTACAACTTCACAGTTGTAAAGTCTTATCTCCGCAAAACAAATGTACCTGCTGTATAACTCTATTCGAGTTGTAGAGTCTGTTTCTGCGAATCAGGTCAAACAGAAATTCTGGGGTAAACCAGGGAAATTTGGTGGTCAAACACTGATCTGGAGACCAAGGGCCATTTTGGGGTGAAAAGGGGGAGTTTGGGATCCGAGGAACTCACCCTGCAGCACCCAGGTGAGGGTGGCCCCGGTGATGGTGGAGGCACCGTTCCCCACCCCCATGGCATCCCAGCACTGGTACTGGAGGGAGTCGGGGCTGACACTCTCGGGGTACCCCTGGGGCAGCAGCACCTGCTGGGGAGGGTACAGGTACCCCTGGGAACCTCAGGAATCCCAAATCCCCCCTGCAACCCATCCAAACTGCATTTGCCACCGTCAGGTCCCTTCAAAACACCCTCAGCCTCCCCCCTCAACCCAAATAAACCCCCCCAAATAATCTCCCCGGGTCCCCAATCCACCCTCACGGCACAGGCAGGAGTGTGGGCAGGTGCTGGGGGGGCAATGTGCTGCAGCCCCCTGGGCATGCCCCTGGCCCCCACAGGGTCTACTTCCTGTGGCACTCTGCCAGGGCTCTATGGTGTCCAGTGAGGCGGACTAGGCAGGAGGCCTCCAGCTTTCTATGGTTTCCCCTGAGGGATGTCCCATGCACAGATTGGGTTCACCCAGCAAGTGGGAATTCCTCCTTTTAAAACACTCCCCTTGTTCTGGGTGGTGACTGATTTTTTCTCCTGCAGAGGTGGCACCAGCACCAGCAGCCCCAGTACTCGTGGTGGTGGCTCTGGCCTAGCAGTGGGTGAGCGCAGGGGCCAGGGCCCATTTCCCTGGAGGGGGGTGTGTGGGATCGCTGGGGAAGGGGAGAGTTTTGGTCTAAAAACCTCAAACTTTTTCATGATTCTGAATTTCTTAAAAAAAAAAAAAAAAAATTGTGGTCACAGTTGGGGCTGTTCAGACGTTCTGATGTGTGACTGTGCTTGTCCTTTTACCTTGAACTCGGTGGGGTTTTGCTGTCTGTAGGGGTCTGTTGTGTCTGCAGGGTTTATCTGTCAGGTTACCCCAGGGAAAGTGAATCTTAGCCTTTTATTTGTACTTCGGGTGTGAAAGAAATGACACATTTAATATTCTCTGCTTTCTGTGGTGATTTGGGCTGGGGAGGTTCAATCTGATGGAACACCTCAAGAGTGGTGCTTCACAGGGTGCTGGTCACCAGAGCCAAGAGGTGTTGCTCAGAAACTGGCATTAAGTCTGAGAGGTGCTGGGAGAGATGGGGGTGGTGTGAGCAGGGGGGTGTGCTGGAGCCCAGCCCCTCTGCAGAGCCCTGCTGCTCCTCTGGCTTTCTGGACAGAGGTTGGTTTCTGTGCAGAGCTTCTATCTGCACCTTTCCCAAAAGACAAAGTATCTTTTTTCAAGTTGGAACGACCTGCTCTGCTTTCAGAAAGAGTCTTTTGACATCTGCAGGTAGAGCAGATATCTCACACAATTAAGGTACAAGAAGTAATTGAAAAGTAATTAAAGGACAAGTTTCTGTGTGCTGGGAATCTGGGAGTGCTTCTGGTTGGGAAATTCGGCAGCAGCACTTGCTCTGAGGCTGCAAACAGCCGGCAGAGCTCCAGCTATGGGGGACACTGCTTCAGCCTCCTCCATCAGCTGCTCCTTCATCTCCACCTCTCCCCCCTGCACCAGCTCTGCATAAAATAGTCGCTTTTCTCTGCATAACGCTGTGGCTGTGGGTTGCAGTAAATGTGCTGTAACCGGTTGCCATCGTGTTTCTTTACAAACTTGCCTGATGTGCTGTCAGTCTGCAGATCGTCACCTCATTCCTAGGTGAGTGTTGGGGATTCTCCTGGGGTCTCCTGTGCATCCATTGCATTTTTGCATCCTTGGTCTGGGCACAGTGCAGTGACAGGTGTTTGCATCTGGGGGAGGGAAACTCTTCCAAGGGGTGTCAGGGCTTGTGGTCCTTGATGGAGCTGTTATGCACTTGGGGTAGTTTTACTTGTGTGGTGCTTCTCGTTCCCCTCCCAGGTTTTCCCATTCATGTTTGCTCTTTGGTTAATTTGTCTTTAGAGTATTTTGTAAATGTTCTCAATTCATAGCTGGAGTACATTTGTCTTGGTTTGGACTTTAAATGGCTGGGGAAGGAAATTTTATTTTCTTTGAAAATCCGTAAAGAGCTCTGGAGTTTTCCTTGGGAGCTCAG
The DNA here is from genome assembly GCF_003259725.1 of Athene cunicularia. Lineage (NCBI taxonomy): Eukaryota > Metazoa > Chordata > Aves > Strigiformes > Strigidae > Athene > Athene cunicularia. Next base: position 97,054 of record NW_020799233.1, on the reverse strand, counting down.
AAAATGGGGATCCCTTAGAGTAGAGAAGAGAATTTAACAAGACAAGCACTTCAATGATATGCTTCATGTGAGGATAAAAGTACCTGCTATAATTTTCGTGGTTGCTTCTGCATTATTATTAGGAATAATTATTTAAAAGTCTGCTTGCTTCAGCAAAGGAAGAAGAGATTGTTTCTGAACTAACCTGAACATACAGGAAACTGATGTGAAGAGACATATTTTATCATTATTGTGTCCAGTGTCTGAATTGTAGTTCTCCCAAGAAGAAGTGAGAAGGAGGGGTGTTCCTACATCCATTCCTGCTATCTGGTCTGAGATGCTGGGTCCACATCCCTGCCGGTTGCCAGGTGCAAGGCAAAAGTCTCTCTTCAAAAATGACTTGTCTAATTTCAGAAACCGTCCACATAGAGTTCAGAGTTAAACTGTTTGCACAGAGCAGTAGAGAAGCAGTGGAGTTTTTTTTCAGGGCTGTGCCTGTGAAAGAGTTTTTAGGAAATTCTTCATTCTTGACTCTCAGATGGGACGATGAAGAGTTTGAGACAGTCATGGATATTTTTGATGTTCCCCAAAGCAGTTTGCTTTTATGGAGCTTCTAGCCAGAGGCTGAATATTCACCGTCTGATTTTGCATCAGTCTAGAAGTCTTTTATTTTTTTTTTCTTGTATGATCTTTGTGCACAGGAGTTGTCTCTTCCATTAATAGGGTTCTCTCTGTAGGTAAATGCTGCACACGTTTGTACAGATGCTGGACAGACAAGAAGCTGTAGTGCCAGTACGCAATGGCAGCTTGTTGCTGGGATCCTACTGTAGCTCTCCCAAGTAAGAAGATTTTTGTTTGTTGGTTACTGATGTGTTAGAGTGTTGGAGAATGGCTAGCAGAACAAGGCCATAGCTCCCTGCAGGAGCTGGTCGGCCATAGCTCCCTGCAGAGGTCGGTCACAGCCACCTGAGGTAAACAAAGGAAAAAACCCAGGGTATAGTTATGCTAACAAGGAAGAAGATTCAGGGCTCAGTAATGCTAACAAGGATTGTTGTGTGAACACAGAGATAAGTTGGGGGCGCATTATGACCTTGGGGGTGAAGAAAAAACAGCCCTAGGAGGAAATGTTTATGCATACCAGAAATACCACAGGGTCTGGGGTATTATAATGTGACCTTTTAGATGTACCCAATGGCTGAGACATTATAATGTAGTTTCTTAAATGTATCCAATAGAGTTACAAGTAGTGTATTGTAGACTGCTTATATAAGGTGTGATTTCTTTCAATAAAGGAAGCTTGCTCTATCATTCACATTGAATCGGCTGCTTGCTTCCTCCGCCCGCCACATTAGAGGAATTTCACAGGTTTGGTATCTAATGGGAAACCCCAGGGGTCCTTCAGTTTGTCATGTCTGGTTAAATGATGATCCATATCAGAGTGGCTGCCTGAGTCTGGGGGTCTCAGTCCACTCTCACTGAACTGCTTGGGGGCAATTAGCGCCCTGTGGGGGAACAATGCAGTGCAGGCTGTGCTGGATCTGTGCAAGGGTCTACAGCTGCAGCAGAGCCAGGACGCTCAAGCCTTAGGTGTAAACCCTGAGTAAGAACAAAGGAGGTGAACAAGGGTCTTCAGGGGCTGTAGTCTTGATCAGATTTCTTCCCGGGGACCCTGGTGCTTTGTGGGCAGAAAACTCCCTGGAACACCTCTTCCTGAAAGGGCTGTTCTGCACTGTACCTCCTGCTGCCTTTTGGACTTTCTTTAAAAGACTATTATTTTGTGAGTTTGGGTGGTTCCCTCCCTCTCTAGGGTGTGACATGCTTCTGTTTTAGAGAAAAGCAAGTATAAGAGCAGAAGCTGGGGCAGGACTACCTAAATAGGAGTGGTAGAATATTGTGGGCAAAAGTGGGTTTGGATTTTGATCTGCTTCAAAAATGTCATACCAGCCTTCAAATTCACTTGTTAATAATGTGAAGGTGAGAGTGAGTGAAGAGGGGGAGGAGGCAAGGAACTGGAGGGAGTGAGGAAAGGCTCAGAGAATTTGCAACAACTTGTGCTGTGCAATCCATTCAGCAAGAGATCTTCTCCCCTGCTCCCACAGCTTTAATGTGCTGCTCCTCCAGTGCCAGAAGTGACTTGCCAGTGACACAGCTGTCACTCCTCATCACTGACTTCATAATTCACTTGAAAGCTAGGGCTGCAGCCTCTCTCTTAAGAATGTACGTTAGAGGTACGAGTGCACAGGGGCAGCAGTGTGGGCAGTGAGCAGTGAGAACAGGCAATGTCTCAGTCCATGGACAGGGAACATGTTATTCCTGTCTTCTGATGGTGGGATGTGGTGGGCTTTAGCATCTTGTGGAAGGTTGTTCTTGAGAGGGTGAGAAACAGGGAACCGCTCGTCTCTCTTCCTAAGGTGTGGCATTAGGGAGATACAGTTGGGTTCCCAGTGCATGGGAAAATCTGCTTTCATACTAATTAGCTAGTATGTCTTAAAACTGAATAAAGTGGGCTGGTCCCCATGAGGAGCTATTCCAGGCAATGTTGTGGCAGCCTATGATTTCATCGCCAAGGCTTTTCCTTATTTTGCTTTTTGGTTCAGACTTCCCACCTTGTTTCCTGAAGTGTAAGACCCTCCCAAGTCCATGTAGCCGTAACAGTGGTTTGAAGAAACCTGGTGTTCTTGCAAGTGGTTGCAGAAATTGTTGATGCAATGCCACGCTTCCTTGTTCAGTGCTGGATTCGAAATGGAGAAAATGACTATTCCTGTCCTGGAGTGTTCCTGGGAAAACTTTTCAAAACGCCACATATTAAGTTTGAAAATGTTCATCATGAAAATTAATTTACAAATAATCTGGTCCTCCTGAAATCAAAGCACTTTGTGTTATTCCTGTTTTGATGTCTTTCAATGTGGGTGAGTCACTACAATGTTAAAGACATTTTTTGGTTTGTGGCACACTTGCTGCCTCTCATGCTTCCCCCCTCCTGGTCCCAGGCTGTGCCTTCCTCCCTGTTACTACCTGCATGAGGGCCCCTGCAGCAATGTCCGACGGAAATGGTGGGCAGGTTTGTGTGTTGCAGCCCCTGTGGCTCACAGTGGTGTGTATGAGCCAAAACTCTCATTTGCATAAGGCAGTGGAGGTGATTTTGGAAAAACTTTCCTCTTTTTCATGAAAGTTGATATGAAATTTTCCAAGCTGTTTCGGGAAAGGAAATCTGGTTTGGAGCTACTGTGTCAAGTATTTCTGATTGGTGAGTCTAATGATTTTCTCTCAAATTTAAAACTTCCTCATGAAAAGCTTAAGCTTTGCAGAAAAATCTCTGTCAGGAAGATTACTGGTTGGTAATCTGCTCCCATACTCTTCATATACATGTTCATAGCACAAATTGGTTTATTCTATCATTCTGCATCCACTAGTTGAGCATTCTAATCTCATTTCAAGTGTAACTGAGCTTGTGTTTAGAAGATACACATAAGTGAGAGTGTCACATTTGTGACAGCAAATAACCCTGTCCTGGCCCTATTGCTCAGGGGTGGGCCTGTTTGAGGAGGTGGACACCCTGCTTCAGAACAGGAGTAGACACCTGGTGCATGGTGGAAATGGTGGCAGGCTTTATTTACTTATTCATGTCTAAGCCCTGCACTGAGTTCCTACTTTAGGGATAGCAATTTCAGTCGCAGCAATAAATGCAGGACAAGATTCTTGTTCTGGAGGTGCAGCAAGGTCAGTAAGGGACCCAGGTGAGGAGTGTCTCTGGCTGTCTGGGCTGTTGTTCCTCAGCTGATCGTAGGCCCTTGGCAGATCTGGAGTTGTTGTTGCTGGAAATCCCTACCTATTCTGCTCAAATTTCCAGGAGCAGGCAGCCTGCCCCAGTCACAGTCCCAGGTGGAGCAGGTCTTTGCAGCTGAGCAGCAGTGCTGTAACTCTGCCTCCTGCCCAGTCTGTCTGTCTGTAGTCTGCTCTGGGACAGGAGCCTCAGTTCACATTTGGGGGTTGGACAGCTGGGTGCGGGCTTTCTGTCCTTGCTTTGGTTGAGACGTGACATGTGGGAGGCTTCAGCCACTCTGTTTTGTCTTGGTGGCTGCATCCCTGTGAGGAAGCCTCATTTGAGAGCAAAGGTGTGCAGGTCCATGCATCTGGACCCCGCTCTCCTTGCCTGCCCTCTTGCGCTTGGAGGAAGGCTACTTTAAGTGAGAACTAAAATTCTGCTTTATCTTTAATCAATAAAAATAGAACTCTGTAATTAGAGGATTTTGGAATATTTTGCATCCTTGAGATAAGGACATGGATCACCACATCAGAGGATTTCTGCTGCTGTTCTGTGGATCATGCAGCCTTAAAATAGCCCTTTTACATCTTAATTTTTCCAAGTTATGTCCAGGTTGTGTGTGCAACGTGATGCAATCCTCTAATAGGCAGCTGGGTGCCGTTTGTGTGCTCTGTGTGCTGTTGGGCTGCAGGTCCCTCCCCGGGGCTCCTGCTGTGGGACGTTGCACCCGAGGCAGGTCTGTGGCTGCCACTCCGCAGCGGGGCCGTGTCCTGCCCTCAGCTGCAGCTCTGGTCCTGTGGAGAACTGGACCCCGTGTGCGGTGGGATGGCCATCACATGCATCCTGCAAGTTGACAGCATGGCCAGGGGACCAGAAACATACGCTTCTGCAGTTTGTGCACTGCTGTGGTGGTGGGGAAGCACCGAGTCAGGCTGGAGAGGGGGTTGTGTTACTGGGGACCTGCTTCCCAGGAGTGCATTGCCTGCTGCGCTGCTTGTTTGTCCTTCAGCCCTGCAGAGCAGGAAGGCCTAGAAGCTGGGGAGTTGATACTTACCTTTTTGCACCATCACACAGAATAGTTCAATTTGTGCTTCTGTCTGCTGTGGAAGGGAGTGAAGGCATTGCATAGGAAAAGCAGCAGCACCCGCCTGGGTGCAGGGTACACACCATGGTGGGGTTGTCTCTTTTCTCCAGAGCTTGCCAGTATGTGGCATTAGACAGAGCTTTAGTATGGGACAGCTTCCTGTGCTGAGGAGTGTCCTGGTTCAGCTAGGATGGGGTTAAGTTTCTCCAGCAGAGAGAAAGGGGGAAGGGATCTCCACACGGGTTATTCATACGATGCTGACGTCAGGTCCAGGTGCGGGAGCACGGGAACTTTTTCCTTTGTGGCTTTGGTCACGGGGAGCATTGCAAGCGAGCTGTCTGTAACCATTGCGGTATTTCTCTGTATATCTTTTGTCTTGTTTACTGTTATTGCTGTTTATGGTTGTTATCATTGCTACTGTTGTTGTTGTTCAGATTACTTATTACACTGTTGTATTAAATTTCTTCTTATTTTAACCCGGAGTTTGTGCCTCACTTCCAGCCTGACCAGCTGAGGGTGGGGGAGGGACAACGGCAACGTGGTCTCCGGTCCCGGCAGGGCTTAAAACCATCACAGTAGAAAGGGAAGAGGAACTGAATCCATTGCTGGGATTTTTCTGACATGCCCCAGCACTCAGAGGTGTTGGTGTTGGAAGAGCTTGTACCAGACACCACGTGCAGGATGCCGAAACTCAGTATTTCTGACCGCTGTTCACACTGAAAGCATAGGTGGCAAAAACCTATGTGATCACTGCCTACCTCCTTTTTTTAAATTCACCTTGTCCTCTTTTGTCTGAAGCATTTTTTGACTGATTTATTTCCCACTTTCTCCTTGCCTTCTCTCACAGGCTTTGAAGCAGCATTGTAGCAGATGAAGCAAGACTGGTGGCTTCTTTCCTGGATGTAACACCTTTTTGTGTTGGCTGTTTCCCTGGCAGACAGTGTCATACACAGGGTGCCTTTTTGCTCGGGGCAGAGCTTACTCTAAGGCTTTACTGTGGAGGGAATTCACTCCTTAGTGTCACACACCTGTTGTGACAGGCCATTTGGTTTTGCAGGATCCTCTAGTTCTGCTTCTTAGGTATGGGCTGCAGTGCACGCTTCTGTCTCTGATTTCCTCACATCCATTTAACCATCAACCTTACCTGAGCATGGATCAAAAGCTGGGGGCACTATAAAACTGAATTAATCTCTTCTCTGACTTTAAATTTCAGCAGGTTCTTGTTTGTGCAGGTAGTACCCCGGCTGAGGACCCTGATGCTGCCAGCGCTGAGTGCCGCTTGCTCCCGTGGTGGGTGCCTGGGGTAACCAGGGGCAGAGTGCAGGCAGGATGCCTGCTGTGACTTTTGGGCTAGCACGCAGGCCATGAATGTTTGATGACTTTTGTTTTGTTTCTCCCACCAGCTGGGATGATTCCCCAGTACGAGGGTAAAGAAGGGAAGGGAAAAGTCCGATGCAGGTCTGAGCCCCTCCTCTGCCCGTATGGGCGTCTGCTTGGGGACAGACATCGGGAAGCACAAGGGGGACGTGTGCTGGCGGTCTGCAAGCAGGTGCTGGTCAGGTGATGTATTCCCTCTCTCCATGCACTAGTCTTACTTGCTTTCTGGGGCAATTTCTCTGCAGCAAGTTGAGGAACGGAGATGATTTCTATAGTCTTCCATTGGCCTGCTTCACCTCTTCTGCTGGCATGTGCCTCTTCTTTGAGGAGACTCTGCTTTTATCGTTTGACCTGCTCTTTCTCAGATCAGAATGAGCTGTTCACCAGTGGCTTGCTTGGGACCTTTCTGGTTCTCCAGGCTGGATTCTTCAATCTGCACTTGATTTGCCTGGGGCAGTATTTAGGGAGTAGAGAAGAGTCAACTTGCCTCAAAAGGCTGGAAGCAGGTTTTGGTTAGAGCTGTATCTCTGGTTCTCTTCTAGTGGATTTTAGCTTTCTAATGAGACTAAAATCCAAATAATACTGCATGAGCTTAATAGCAGTCGTATTTACTGTGACCATATATGTATGCTCAGTGTGATTTGCTTGCTGAGCACAGCTCTGAGAATAAGGGTGTTAAAAAGCTGGTGTGCTTTTCTTCAACAGCTGGATACGAACATAAGCAAGGAGGAGCAGCCATCTCTGAGGGAGAAGGATGTTGCAGTCAAGAGGGAGATGGTGTCCTGTTATCTGCACATATCCAGTGCTGTGAGTATTTCTGACCCTCGTTGCTGCCTTTGGTGCTGGGGTCATCGGGAGGAGGCACTACAGGCTCTGCAGTGGCTCCAGCACAAAAACTCAAGCCTGGCTTCTAAATCAAAATTTCAGGAGTTTCTTGAGTTAAAGTATGACCTAAAATGGAGTCCCTCTGATATGTCAAAAGAAATGTGCACACATGTTAAGTCTTTCTAGCAGTAGTATATAACACCACAGTTACTCATTTGGTTGGTTACTGAAGACTTGCAGGAAGCTTTCAGCAAAGTGGGTGATCGTGCAGTAATTAAACCAATCTTAAATGGTGATAAAGATTCAGTTGTTAGGCATTTCATCATTTGGCCAACTTTCATAGCTTGGTTTTTACAGAAACAGAGGGAACCATGGTGTTCTGTAGCCAGTGGTGGCATCTTTACTTTGAATGTAACTTTTTACAAGTTCCTGAAAATTCACTTTGTTACTCAGACTAAGGTTTTTACTGCAAATAAAACATTGATGCTTTATGAATGCCTTTGATATCACTTGATATGCTCAGAAATCTCTCTTTGCAAGAGAGAAAACTCGTGGAGAATCAGTACATTTTACCTCAAAGATACATCAAAACCTGAAGAAATAAAAGACAATTTTGCAGGCTGACCTTATTGCCAGATACTGGGCTGGAGAACTCAGCTTTGCTAAAAGGAACTTTCAAAATTGGAAACACTGCTTTCTGTTCTGCTGGCTATTTCACCCCCACATCACCAAAAAAGGTGAGATAAGGGAAGCTAATTTAATTCAGGTTCTTCTAATTCTGCTTCTTGTTTCCTGCAAGTGCTTCCTCTCCTCTTGCTGCTCCTGACACTCCATCCCTTAGGCTGTTTGCTTTTTCGTGGCAGCTGGCAACATTCATACCTCCTGCAGTTCTTGGGGATGACTTGCTGTCTTGAGATCCCATCATTTTTTCTCCACAAGATTTCTGGAAATTACTAAGATTTGGAATTTCAGTGTGGTTCTCTGTTCATGAAGAGAACGCACTTTCTTTCTTCCCACCCCTGTCTTTTTGTGGCATAAGTGTGCTCAGTTAATTAAACCTGCCCATCCGACTTCTGGAGCCCAGTTTCTGAAGGTGGGACAGGGAAACTGAGGTTCCAGGATATGAACTCTGACTCTTCACTTTGATATCCATGTAAAAAGTCACAGGCCCCACGAAGTTTTGTGCAGTCTTGTCTTTTGCCCACCTGCCTTCATCTGTGAATGTGCTTCTGATTTCCCTTAGTGGCAGAAGGCAACGCAGGCAAAGTCAGTGGCAGTTTCTCATAGTGCAGGGCACATGCAATGGAGCTGTGAGCATTGGCGAGGTGCTGCCAAGACTGGGTGAGGTGAGGGTCAGGAAGCAGGACTTGCAGATACCTCCCCCCATAGAAGCAAGAGCTCTCTGCAGTCTTACTGGAGCAAAATATTATATGCATCGGAACAGTAAATTTTGACAGTGTGGTTATATGCTGTTATGGAGGAGGCAGGACAAGAGCTGACTGAACGCCATGGCTGGTGGAGTCCTGGTCATCTTCTGTGTATTGTTTCTTTGCAGACCTGGCTCCTGACTTCCCAGCTTTAAAAATGACCGCATGTAGGTTTTTTGTGTGTCAGTGTCATCATGCTGGCTGTCCTGGGCTAAACTTGGGCAAACGCCCTGCTGTCGGTGAGTTTTCTGGGATGAGGAAGAGCACAAGAGGAAGCAGAGGCTTAAAAGACAAAGCTGATTCTTGACTTGTTTGTGGAGCAAGGGGGTATGAATACATTGCTGGATGTGGCATGTTGCAGTCATCCAAGGGTGTTGGAAATGTTGAACAGACCTTTCTAAACCCAGTGCAAACAGCTCCAGCTGGCCCCAGCACCTGCATCAATAGCCAGGTCTGAAGCAGCTCTGGACCAATCTGAGGGCTGCTTCTGGCTCATGGTGTCTACAGGATGAGAAAACCCCCTGCAAGCATCTCTCTTGTTCGTGTCCTTGTCCCAGGATCCCATTCAGAGCCATGTGTTGGGCACAGCCTAGTTTCAAAACACTCTGTGTATCACATTCGTGGGGCTTGCTGCTTCACAGAAAAAGTGACTGAATAAGGCCTGCCAGGGGCTTGGATTTGGGGAGGGTTTAAGTTATTGGCTAGAGGTGGGGGTTTGTCTGGGGCTTTGTCTTGAAATGTCCTGTAAAACAGTGACAGACATGGCTCTGCTTCTTTTTTCAGTATTCCTGGCATAAACCTGCAGACAGCTCCTGTAAAGCACAGAATAAGAAACCTTGCTTAAATAGATCCACAGCCTGCAGTTTCAACAAGATGAACAGAGCACTGACAAAATATGGCAACACTATGATCATAGAGTATTGCAAACCAAGGAAACCACGTATCGTAGTCCAGTTGATAAGGAGTGAGCACAGCAATAAAATACTTTATGCTGGTTGTTCTGGTGGTGAGCATGGCTGAAGTCAGTGTGGTGTGGGTTCGTACGCAGGCAGTGACAATCCATTGTTGTCTGTGACTTTGGCTGAGGCATCATTCAGACGACTCTCTCCCTGCACTGCTTGGGCAGCGAGAGGCCTGTGTGCTGCAGGCACGAATTACTGCAGCAGTACAAGTATCTCTGGGTGGATCAGGCTCTCGTGTCTCTGGCCGAAGTCGCCCCTCTGATCCAAGGACAGCTTCTGTCTGAGCACAGATGCTCGTCTGGAGTTGGGAGCTGCAGTGTTTGATCTGCTGCCTTTTCCTTGGTGGAGATGCCAAATAGTTGTTCTGCCATGACAGCTGAATGCTGCCCTCTTGCCTCTGTAGAGGGTTAAATCCCGAGAGTGCACGTGTCAGTGTGGGACTGGCAGCCCACTCTTGGCATGTGTGGAAGTGTCCCGGCCCGTCTAGTGATGAGCTGCTGCCAGCTGATGAGACAGGAGGGCCCACAGCTGTGGGTCAGCGTTTCACTGTCACTGATGGTACAGAACCGCAGTTCAGGGGCCACGTCCCAGGTTTCTGGCTTGATTCTGAAACCTTAACTGATGTCGTTCTCATGCCTGGCCCCTCTACTCCTGTTCCGCAGGGCTGATCTGCCTGCTTGCAGTCTGTGCTTCTGGTTCCATGCTCCTGCCAGCAGACAGGGCATGGAGAAAGGGCCCTCAGCCATGACTGGGGTGTGACCTCTCAGCTCTCTCCAAGGGGGGTGTTGTTTCCAGAGGGGTGGCAGGATACAGCTGTGTAAATATTTCCTGAGGTAGCCTGACCTTATGGCTATCCCTGTCACTAGCTAGCAGAAAGAATGACTTTGTCTTTGTGGTGAATCTTCTGGGGAATGTGCACGCTGACATGCAACAGGTTTATGCAAACAGTTGAACTGTAAAATGATCCGTAGGTGCAGTTCTTTACTAGAATGAAGATAAATGCTGAAGATTTGATGTGAAGGACCAGGGTGATCTGCATTCATGAAAGTAATTTATCATGGTCAGACTCTTTCTCCCAGGTGGGAAGATTCAGTTGATTAAACCCAGTGCATCTTGGTTCAAGGCATACCCTCACTTTAGTGGATATGAGTTTGTGCCATAAGAATTTTTCTTTTTCAGGTGAGTTGTGTTGTTCCTTTAGCCTTTTTTTTTTTTTTTTTTTTGAGAACGTTGAACTGCGTAGAATTAGTCTGACACTTTTGTTCTATACTGATGGGCTCTGTTGTCTTGCAGTAATTCCTACCAGCACAGGCAAGTGCTTTGGGTTTCAGTATCTGAACTATCCACATGCGAGCTGGCAAGTTTGAGGAAACCTTGTGCATTTCATGGTTATGACCCAGACATTTCTTCCTACATGAGTTACCTGCATTTGAAATGTGCCTGACAGTTTTCAGCACGGATTTGGCAGGTGTCAGTGTAACTCCTGTGCATATGGGAGATGGAATAGCAGGTGCTGCCTTGTGCATTACAGTCGGTTTGAAATGATTTAGGGTCCAGCTGTGATCTCTTTTGCAGGCACATGTCGCCTCTTGTGGGAATCACCAGCAGATGAGACAGATGTGCAGTCACAGGGAGTCATAATTCTTTGTTGTCCTGGCTTTATGGGATGGCAGAGTGAGGTTGTGGAGGTGTGTCTAATAAATGTTTGCTCCCATCTCTGCAGGTGATCTTAATTTCATTTTGCATCCATCTTCCATTGCTTGACTTGATGGAAATCAAGGCTGAGTTTTGTTCTACAGCTTTTTTCCCATATGCTTCTGCTTCCTTGCACTTTACAAAGTCTTGTCAAAGGGCTTGAGACAGGTGCTGGGTTCTTGCCGTCATTAGGATCAGGCAGATGGATTCAGGAGTTGAAGGTGAATGCCAGAACCTCTTCCTGGTAGAGCTATTACACACTGTCCCTTGGAAAAAGGGATGGATTTTTAAAGAGCTGCTGAGGGTCAAGGTACACGGTTCGGGGTGATGGTGGTGCCTTCAGAGCACTGGATCAGAGCACAGGAATTGGCACCAGGTTGTGTGGCGACAGGAAATCATTCAAATAGATGAAAGGATAGGTGATGCAAAGGTAAATTCCACTGTTTGTTACCAAATGTCATACTGTGTGGTGAGGACTACTTCACAGCTGCTAAAATCCAGCCCTTTTTTTCTGAGTAATTGGACTTTTGGAACTTGCTGCTCGTGCTATAGTTGCAGGTGATGCTTATGAGGGTCCTGAAGTGGAGTCAAACCTTTCTGTGAGTGCAGATAATGCCTGTGCTTTAGTGGAGGGAACTGCTGGGCATGAAAGCCCACCAGTGTGTGATACAAGCAGGGTGTGAAGACGGGCAGGGGAGGTCTGAGGCTGCTTCTCTCAGGTGCCAGATGATCCAAGGCTGTGGGGCCAGGCAGGGCTGGATGATGCACAGCCAGGTGGGTTAGAGTCTGGGTTTTCCCTGCATTTACCCTTCCAGCTGCTTGGTTTTAGGCTGAGAACTTGGGCCTGTTCTCCAGATTGCTTTTATGCAGCAGCAGAAGGCAATGGTGGTTCCTAGTGGATTTAGTAACTAAGTGGACTTTTGACAGTTGTGGCACACTTTCTCTGTCCTCCAGAGTTACTCCCCTGAAATGTATTTATCAGATAAAAAGTGAAATCTAATGGGTATGTTTGTAGCCTGCAAGATTGCTATTAATCATAGGGACACGATTTTGTAATGTAGAGTATCTCCCCCGGCTGGGAGATTGTGATAAACTGGGACGACAGATCAGACTAGATTTGTTCCCAGGGAATGAAATGGCTTTATTAACCTTTGTATTTATAAACTGCAGGCATGAGTAACAGTAATAATAATATCCTAAAAGTTTTTGGATGGGTTGGGAAGTAATCAAATAGGCGTATTTTGTTGACGCGATTTTGAGATGAATGTTCTTGTTTTCTAAAACAAAAAGTTTCATGATGTTGATAGTCCCAATTGCAATGTAAATACAGGGTGTGTGTGTGTGTGTGTGTGTGTGTGTGTGTGTGTAGAGAGAGCAATACTGAGACTGAGTTGACAGGAAACAAAATGTGTCCCGGAGAGCATGTTCAAGACACTTGTGTCCGTTTGCCACAGGAGAGGTTTCCTGGTCCCCTCTGGCACTCTTCCCTAAGAAGTCACCCTACATTAGCCGTTGACCTCCATGGGGACTATAAATGGCCCCACTTGCAATGTTTGCTGAGACCCCTTTGGGAGCGGGTGACTGCGAGGGAAGAGAGAGGGTGAAAAAACTTTTCATGAAATTGGCTGGAGTTTTATGTGAAATGGGGCAACAAGTGTTAAGGTATAAGGTGTCTAAGATACAAGGTTTACAGCAAAGTGTTACAGGCAGCAAATTTTTAGAGTATGCAAGCACTGTTAGCCATACTTTAACCAAACTGAATAGGGCTGGGGTACCTCACTGTCAAATCTAGAAAAAACTGAAAATGATGTGCACATTTAGAGCTCTCTAAAAACTTTCTCTAACTTTGAATGGGTGAAAGATTCCTAAAAGAAAAACATGCTCTTCTGCGCAAGAGCTCAGTGTCTGGGCTAGATTTTGACCTCTGCTACTCGGGTTCAGGATTCTACATTTTAAAATAAGCTTTAAGAAATATCCTCTCACTGCTTGGGGGCTAATTCTAGCATTAAAGTCTGGATTTGTCACAGGGACACTTCACCCTTTCCTGTGTTCAAATCTTTCTTCTTTAAACCTGGGTATTGAAAAAAATTGTAATTCATCAACAACATGACAAGAGATCTTGAGGCCTTTTCTGTGTAAGACTTGTGAGTGTCCAGCAAAAAAGAGGAAAAAAAAAATATTACTTCAAAGGTAACCTCTGGCTGGACAGTCTGACTTTGCCATGTGGTACCACACTGGCTTCCTTTATAAAGGGTTTGTGATCTCTGAATGAAGACTCTTATTTTTGTCTTGGGTGGTAGATCCCGTGTCTCTTGCTGTTCTTTAGTCTGTTATAAATTAGTCAGTAAATGGGTAGTGAAGCAGAGCTGATAGATGTAGAAAATTCTGGAAGTCTGAAGTCCCCCCAAGTACTGCGCTTCCTCCTTATTTGCAGCCTTCCCTTGACCACATCTGCTGTTGGAGATGATCAGGGCTGAGCCTGCAGCAGTCCAGCCTATCTGCCTGCTATTCCTCAGCAGTGTTGTGCTGCATTTCGCAGTGTGTTTCTCCTGTGCATTTTTTGAAGGTTCTTGCCAGGCGAATGACACAGTTGAGCAGAAGTCCACAAACCAGTGCACAGAGTAATGATCTGCTGATGGTAATTCCTGGGAGAAGCGTGGAGGAGGTGGCCTGTTGATGTCATTTCTGTATCCGAGGGGAGAGTAGCACCAGGATGTCCCGTGGGAGTGCAGCATCTGTTGCCAAATCAAGATGTTGCTTGAGCAGGGTGTTTTGGGGTGCAGTAAAGGTGTCCCTGTTCTGCCAGACAAAGAGGATTGGTCATTCCGCAGTGTCCTGGTTCAGATAGGATAGGGTTAAGATTCCCCAGCAGTGGGAAGGGATCTCCAGCCGGGTTATTCAATACCATGCTGACGTCAGGTCTGGCGCTGAAGCACAGGAACAGTTTCCTGTGGGCTTTTGTCCAGGGAAGCATGCATGGCGGGCTGGCTGTGTCCCTTGCGGTATTTCTCTGTATATCTTTTGTCTTGTTTACTGTTATTACTGTTTATTGTTGTTGTTATTGCTATTGTTGTTGTTCAGATTGTTATTTGTAACACTGATGTATTAAATTTTTCCTTATTTTAACCCCGGGGTTTGTGCCTCACTTCCAGCCTGTCCGGTCTGAGGGTGGGGGAGGGACAACGGCAACGTGGTCTCTGGTCCTGGCAGGGCTTAAACCAACACATGTAGCATGGCTGTCAGTGAGCCTGCCCACACATAGCCTCCACTCACATCTCCTGATTTGCTGTGGCTGCCCAGTGCTCAGTGTGGTTTGTCAGTGGCTCTCAACTGCAGAAGCATCCACACTCACCTTGGTCGGTGTGCTGTCCCGGGGGGTGAAGGGTAGCACTAGTTATGCACTGTGGGAGCTACTTTTTCTTTCCTGTTATGGGATAAGCCACAATTTTGCTTTCTTTCCTGATACCTGGGCTGCCAAAGCAGGCAAAGTATCGACCTTTCATTGTTTGTGTCAGAGCTGATATTCTGACATCTCTCTTCTGCTGTTGGTTGCAAAGGCCTGGCACGAGGTGGGGGTGGCGTTTCACTAAGTGCTGTAGAAAAGCAGACGAGATGGAGCCTCTCCTAGAAGCTTTCTCAAGCAGAAGAGCATGGTGTAAGAGGATGGAAGGAGCCTTACCTCAGCTCTGCAGAAGGAACTGGATGCTGTAACATGGCATTAAACTGCTTTTGTATTTCACAGAGTACTTACACCTGTGCCAAACAACACTGGGGGTTTTTCTTGTAATAGCAGAGTTAAGCTTTGGCAAGAGGAAATGATGTTCCTTTTGCCACTGGCCTGGCCAGAGCCTCAGTGCCAGCAGCTCATGGCACGGCAGTCTAGGTTTGTGTCTGTGCGCGCAGGTGGTCCCCATGTGGGGGGGTCATTTTGACCCGGGTCACTGAGGCTGGGTCCCTGTGAGGGTCAGCATTACCTGAACAACAGTGGGCTGGTGTTTTTTAGGAGGGGTGTTGTTACCCATCATCTGCTGTAAACCAGCGTGTGGAAGAGACCCAGGTGTGAAGCATGAGGCTTTGCTGGAAAAGCAGCTTGTGTGGTTGTGTGTATGGAACTTGTGATTTGTGCCCCTTGAGAAGGTGAAGCACTGAGTCATTTCTGACTCATCTTTGGCCTGTAATTTTGGGAAGTGGGGCTTTGGGTCCTGAGGGCCGTTTTGCAAGGCTCTTGGATATCTGTCTCAGTCTGTTTCCCTGAGGGACTGCTTTACATTATCTCAGTCAACGAAGATTGATTATGGTAGGAACCAGGCAATTTCCTTTTTACTTTAATAACATATTTTTATGACAATCTTGTGGCCTCTCATCTAATAGTTCTGAAAAGCTGGTTGATGTCTATCACTGAATGGGCTACGGACCAAAACTGTTAATTTGGGTGCTTGGAAGACTTGTGTGTAGCTCCCACTCTGGCCAAAGGCAGGTGGGGAAGGGGCAAACAGGAGCTTTCCCATACAGGTCTGTAGTAAGCACTGACTTCTGCTGGCTGTGAGCTTGCACATTGTCTTTGGCAAAACAGTCTTCCTGGGAAGACTAAACCAGGTGGGGAGTTGTTTCCTTGGTTTCTGTGTTCAGCACCTGGAGCACAACAGGGTGAAGTTCTTGAGATACAGAAACTTAATCTAAGTGGGTTTGGGAGTGTGGTGCTGGGAAGGCAGTTTCCTTCTAATGTCTTTTTCTGCAAGTCAAACTTTTGGGATTTTCTCTGGCAGAGGGAGCTTGGTTTTACATGTGTGGGCAAACACATGTACATGCTTGCATTTCCTGTCCTATTTGTAGCTCAGCAGGGATGTACACTGTGCCCAAGGGCCTGGCACGGGGCTCTCTGGAATGCCACCAGCCCTCCAAAATGGGCCACATCTCCCCGGGGACACGGGCACAGTGGAGGTGGCTCCACAGACCCTCCCCAGCCTGCTCCTCTCTGCTCTCTCCTCCAGACCCCCCTGCTTCTGATGATGAAGACCATGACCATGTCCTCACCTGGGAAGACATCAAGAAGCAGGGGCTGCTGCTGATCGAAACCAACAAGAAACGTGGCAAGAAGTAGTGGTTGCTCCACGCACGAGAGCTCTGGGTGCCCCTGGCCACCCCTTCTGCCCTGGATGCCCTCAAGCACCCGTTGTACCCTTTTTCTAAATACAGCAGTTATTCTTAGACTGAATACAGCAGGTCTTTGTCATTCCTCCGAAGCCCATAGCTGTAGGGGGAGGCGCTCGGAAGATCTCGCGATGTACGGGAAAAACAGAGGCACATGAAAAGATCTCGTGATGCACAGAAAGAACAGGGAACTAAAGATCTCGTGATGTACAGAAAGGCGTATATAAAGCAATTGCGCAGTTAATAAATCGAACAGATAGCATCCACCATATTGGTGTTTGTGCTTTCTTTCCCGTGGAGGTTAACCTCCTGCAAGGGTTAGCTGTGATCTGAACGCCACATTCCTGTGGCTTAGCAGATAGAAAAAGACAGCTAATGCCTTACCACAACAAGTGGTGACCCCGGTGTACGGATGGTGGCTGTCGGCGGTACACGGCAGGAGGCAAAGGAGCTCCACGCAGAACGGGAGACTCCACGGCGCGCCATTGAGGCCACAATAAAGGTAAAAATATGGGGCAGAAAATATAAGACTTCTGTGAAGTTGAGTGCTTTAAAAGAGATGCCACAATGATTATTAAAGCTCAGTATTCTGGCTGAGCCGATGGATTGTATGAAGCCTGAGCTGTGGCCCCTGATAAAAGCTGATTTAAAAGACCAGGAAAAAAAGGGAAATCCGCAGCACTTGATGACTTGGGATAACGTAAATGCATTGAAGAAAGCCACCCAAGACGAACAGCATGCATCTAAGGATGCACATAGGGCATTGCAAGGTTCCTCAGAGAAAATTACTCAGACAGAGGACCTTGCAGATATTTCCTCTAAGGAGGAAGCTATGAAGCTAGGGGCGGCGTGGCCTATAGAAGGCAAACCCCCTGAAGAGAACAAAGGGAGCGGAAGTGGCACTAGCCCTTCCAGTTCGTCCGCACACCCCCCCGAATACCCTCGGGGAACATCACAAAAAGCAAAAGCCGCAATACAACTGGCTTACTTAGAGGATGAGGAGTGAGGAAAACAAATCCAAGAATGTAAACAAGAAATGCTGGCATTTCAAAAACAGCAGGAGAGCAAAAAGGGGCAGCTCCAGCCGGATCCCCTGCTCGATTGGCTTCCGGGTGAATCCCCTCCTCTGGAGGAAGTGAACCCTTGGACTGTGGCAGAGCCTCCTGACCCCTGCAATATAAAACAATCAGGCAGTCAGTTTGCTCATTGCCGACATCAAAAAACTCAGGTGGAGTCAGATGACGAATCAGACGACAGAGGTCCTAAATGCAATCACATGGGAAAGGCAGGGGCGTTGCTAGAAAAAGAAAAAAAAAAGAAAAAAAAAGAAAAAAAAAAAGAGGAAATGATGAAATGGCTAGCAGAACTGACGTCAGCAGTACGTACACTGGAAGCCTTCACCCAGGAAAATAGACGTCTGATCCTGGGCGGGGCTGCTTCCTCTTGTTTACAAAAACACCCTACTGATTGGCAGCTCATACCGAAAGACTGTATAATATTAGGAGTAAAGCTTCAGTCTACAACCGTAGATCTACAACACCCCTCGCATGGAGACAGCTTTTGACCGCCTTACAGGACGGGGAGCATTTTGAACAACCCCTGCTCGATTACAACTCAGACCCAGGGAATTTACTGCCACTACTGAAGCTGGTAAAAATCTTTCATGGATATAGCTAAGTTAGAAAACACAGAACCCCTGTGGACCTCTATTAAGCAACAACAAAATGAACTGTTCTTGAAATGTGTTAAGTTCCACGCTGCGGTCACAGAATCAGACTTACCTGATGGTGCTAAGGAAGCTGTAATAATAGAATGTATCCAACAGCAATCTAATCCAATGATCAAGGATATTATAAAGGATATTCCTTTGAATACACCTATACCCACCCTCTTAGGACAAGTGGTGCAAAAGGAGGCAATGACACATGCCCCAGATGACATCCATCTTGCAGAAAAACCTATATCATATAGAAAAAACAACCTCTCTGGTGTTGATAAAAGATCTCATCGGATGAAGCGACAAGAACCACGTTCCTTGTTAACTGCACCTTGATGGGTATGCGACAAAACAGGTCATTGGGCATGAGATTGTTGGTATAAACATTAGGTAAATGAAAGGGGAGGAGCCAGGAATGGGGGCCGGGCTCCTCCAATGCCCTGCAAGTAACCCCCCAAAATCAGAGACAACTTCTCCTATACTCCCCAAGTGACAGACAAGTATGCCCACAATTTTCTGCAAGATGTCCCTCAGGGTCAGGAATCATGGCTCTCGTTTTAGATTATAGTGATAAGGCCATGGTCACTGTTTGGATGAGCCAGCCTCGCCCAGGAAGAACAGAAGAAATAGTGCTGCAGGCCATGATTGATTCAGGAGCTGATATAACAGTTGTGGGCAAAAAAAATGGTGGCCAGGACAGTGGAAAACTACATTTGGGGGATTTGTGCCAGGTGTCGGAGGAGAAAAACCAGTGTACAAAGCAATCACCGACACAACATTTAAAATCCAAGACCAGAAGAAAGGTGCCTTGATTGCAATACTCAAGCCTATAGTATTACCAAATTTTCAGGGAGTTTTATTGGGCTGTGTCTGCATGCAACAAATGAAAATTGGCATTACAAATTTAGATTAGAGGCCACTGCCGAACACGTACCAGCCCTAAAACTTACATGGTTAACTTCTTCACTTGTGTGGGTCGACCACTGGCCGCTTAATTCAGTAAAACTAAGTGCACTTCAACGATTAGTAGAAAGACACGTACAGGTGGGTCATTTGGAACACTCTACAAGCCCTTGGAATGCTCCTGTATTCGTTATCCAAAAGAAAGATAAGACGAAGTGGCGCTTACTCCATCACCTCAGGGCTGTAAATCAACAGATGCAGGCAATGGATTCCCTGCAACCTGGATTGCCCTGGGGTTCCAACATACCAAAAGATTGGTCCATTGTGATTATTGATATCAAAGATTGTTTTTTCAGCATCCCTTTACATCCTGCCGACAAAGAAAGATTTGCCTTTACCGTGCCTTCTGTGAACCTCGCTCAAGCAGTTCACGTTGGCAATGGACTGTACTACCTAAAGGTATGTAAAACTCACCTGTCATTTGTCAGCTGTATGTGGCCAAAGCCATTGCACCATTGAGAGAAGGTAAGACTGACCATTATGTGGTGCACTATAATGTCATTCATATTAGCATCACCTACAGAGCAGAAAGTGGAACACCTGTTCCAGCGTGCCAAAGCCTTGTTTCAATAATATAATTTGAGCATTGCCGAGGCAAAAATCCAGCGAGGTACACAATTACAATATCTGGGTATAACTTTAGCTGGGAACGACATAAGTCCACAACCAATAGCTCTTGCTCCACACATTGCCACTCTACATGATGTTCAGAAATTAGTAGGAGCCTTACAGTGGCTCTGTACCTTTATCTGTATTCCTTTGGGATTTATGCAACCCTTTTATGAATTGCTGAAACACTGAAAACACTTGTGGGAACCAAAGAAACTCACAAAGGAGTGCCAGGACAATTTAGCACTTTTACAAACTATTTTATGACAACAGAGACCTTTGCAGTGATGGGATTCAAAACATCCAATCATAGCAGGGTGGTTTATTTCTGACCATGGCACAATAGGCATCCTATTTCAAGGCACGGACGGCAAGCCCGCACCTTTAGCCTGGGCTTACCAAAATACCAACAAGTCCACCTTTGTTACTATAGTCACTGTTATATCAGACCTCATAGGACGCCTACATAATATGACCCTTCAACACTTTGGAAAGGAACCTGACACAATACTCATCCCCTGGAAGCAACAAGTATAGGATGATATAGTTATGCTTTCGTAAGATTTACAGTGTCCCATCTTTGACTTTCCGGTCTCCATAGTAACTGGAAAGGGTCTACAATGGGTTTCACACTTGAAAGAACTTCAGCTACAACTTACACCACCTCTAGTCATGCACCCTCTTATTGGCACAACACACTTTACAGATGCCTCATCACAATCCCAAACAGCTGCACTTGTATAGAAAGCTGAGGGATGCTGGCAAAAGAAATTGTGGACTCAGATTGACAGATCAGTACAATGGTTGGAAGCCAAAGCGGTCCAGATGGCACTTTAGCAGGATACAGAGAATCCTATTAATATTGTTACAGACTCTTTATATGTTTATAAACTAGTACAAAAAATGACAACAGTAGGATTTGTACAGACAGAAGTGTCAACTTTACTTTAGGATGCTCTACAACAACGCATAGGGCAGGTCTTTCTTACACATGTGAACAGTCACCAATCCCTACCTGGTCCAATTGTACAAGGCAATCATAACGTTGACCAGGTGGCCCGGGGTGTATGGTCACTAGATGCTGCAAAGCATTTACATGCCTTTCTACACCTCGGAGCAAAAGCCTTAGCGAAAACACGTCATATTTCTCTGTCACAAGCAAAAACCATAGTGGCACTTTGTCCCTACTGTCAAAAGGGCCCATTGTGGGAAGCAGGTGTCAATCCAAGGGGTCTCTCTTCCAATCAGATATGGCAAACTGACATAACAGAATGTGACCTATTAAAACCAAATAAATACCTCATAGTAACCATCGACACCTTTAGATCTACAATATTAGCCACGATGGCTCGCAAACAAACAGCCAGACACATTATTGCTCATTGGGAGGGTGTCATTGCCTTATTAGGGAAGCCACAAGAAATCAAGACAGATAACGTCCCTTGTTTCATCGCTAAACGTACCAAAGAATGGTGTGCATTATGACACATCAAGTTACTACACGGCCTTCCTTACAACAGTCAAGGACAAGTAATAGTGCAACGTGTGCATCACACCCTAAAAGCGAAACTACAACAGCTTGGGGAAGGGGAAGGTCATAAGGGGACAATACCCATAGACCGACAGCAGACTCTTTTGTCCCGCACCCTTTATGCTCTTAATCACTTTGTTAGAGGTGACGAGTCCACACCTCCCCTGTGGAAACACTTTATGCCAACCCAGATGACAAGAAATTATCCCTTGGTTCAGATCAAGGAACCGGGAGCGATGACATGGGAGTCGGGCTGGTTGCTGAGAGTGTTTGGGCGTGGGTATGCAGCAGTGGAAAAGGATGGTTTAATTAAATGGATACCTGCACGATGTATAAAACCTGAAATAACCACATCTTCTTAAAAGTTTTGTAGATTTTCTGTGGCCTTTGGCTACATAGATCCTTTGCGAGACGAATCATCTTGCCCAGACCTAACATATGGGTAACTACAGCAAATGAGATGGGAAAAGAACTCTTGTTTATCACAGGTCAACACCATTGCCCAAAATATTAATTTTGGTGGCAACACCACAAACATTTGGTAAGGTTAAATTAATGGATGGTGGAAAGGTGTGGTGCAAATAGAACCATTTAATAACCTGGAGAAGAGGTTACGCTTGTGTGTTCACAGGTCACAGTCCCTGGTGATTACTGACAAGGTGTGTGCAACCACACCTGAGGTATGAGAGGCAGCCAGCACTCAGGATCCAGCTGTGGGTGCTGTGGATGCATCTGTACCAAGTGTTCGCAATCTCTTCAACTGATCTTTTTAAGCAGAATGTCTGTGTAATGTTTGCTACTGCGACAGAACGAACCACACTACATTTGCCTTAATGAAATAATTAGATTTATTAGTCAATAGTGGAAGATGGAGTTTAGATGAAATGTAGTTATTAATAAGGATGAAATGCTATAAGAATGCATGTATTGAACTTTCTTTGCTTAGGAATATTAAGAATTAAGAGCTCAAGTGTTTAACCTTATTTAGAAACTCCCTTGGTTTTCCCCTTGGAGTACTGGCCAGACTCTGGGTGGAACCCAACAGGAGGATGAAATCAGATGTTTCCGCTCAAAGAAAAGTGCCAGTTATTTTGGCCTGTTGATTTAGAAGCTGGACCCGCTTGCAGCGACATTGGATGTCTTACCTACGGATGGACGCATCGCGTAGGATTTCCAGTTTGTGAGGAAGGGCACTCTAAATTCTCACTGTATCCAGGGTTCCCTAGCAATTGAGGATCTGAATATTAGTATTTCTATTAATTAAGTGTGCTACTTCATATTTTCCTCATTGTTTATTTTTGTAGTAATTAGTCACATCCCTTAATTATAAGTAGTGAACTTAGCTTATCTTTTAATTAGTAATCATAACTGCTGTATTGTTTTAGCCTTCTGTGGAACTATTCTAAGTGTGCTTTGTTTTTGAAGTTTGACTAACCCTTGATTGAGACAGCTCTCAGACAGGTCTTGCGGGAGCTGCTGCGAAACAAAGAAAGGGAAGATCCGGAAGGCATCGGTCTTATACAACTTCTGACGCATGGTCGATAAAGCATGGGGAGGGGGAAGTGTAGGGGGAGGCGCTCGGAAGATCTCGCGATGTATGGGAAAAACAGAGGCACATGAAAAGATCTCGTGATGCACGGAAAGAACAGGGAACTAAAGATCTCACGATGTACAGAAAGGCGTATATAAAGCAATTGCGCAGTTAATAAATCGAACAGATAGCATCCACCATATTGGTGTTTGTGCTTTCTTTCCTGCGGAGGTTAACCTCCTGCAAGGGTTAGCTGTGATCTGAACGCCGCATTCCTGTGGCTTAGCAGATAGAAAAAGACAGCTAATGCCTTACCACAACACATAGCAGAGCTGAACCAGGAGCTTCTCGGTTACTTCTGTCAGGCAGAAGAGGGGAGCTGACCTGGGTTTGGAGGCAGCCCCATCCCCCTGCCCCTCGTCCAGCTGCTCTCTCCGCAGAGGTGAGGCTGGGCTGGGCTCGGCTCAGCTTTCCCAGGCAAAGCAGAGCTGGGGGCAGGCTGGCTTTCTCCCCCTTGGTCCTTCCTGGGACCTCTGCTCCCCCCGACAGCTCTGGGAGCCCCTGGGACTGGTGTCTGCCCCAGGGAGCTCTGGGGAACTGTGGGGCAGGGGCTGAGGCCTGGACAAGTACCGGATCTCAGGGGGGTGTCTTTGTGTGCGTGCGTGGGAGCAGAAGGGCAGGGGCTGCTTTGGAAAGGGAGAGCCACAGTGGAGGTGAAGCCCCTGGCCTGGGCTGTCTGACCTGGCGTGAAGCCCTCGTGCCTCTTCCCTCCCCTGCTCCCTGAACACACATTGTGCCACTCTACCCCTGAGCTCCGAGCCGGCGTCGGGGACAACCTCTGGGCTGCAGGGAGGTGCCTGGAGGGAAGGGCTGCCCCGAGGTGCCCCACGCCAGCAGAGGAGGCTGCAGCAAGCCTTTGGCTCCAGGGTGGGATCCCCAGCCCTGCCCATGGCTCACAGACACCCGCCCGCAGAGGCCACGTCATCTCCTCTGCAAAGGCCGAGAACCGGGGGCTGCTGGTCCCCAAGTGCAGCCAAGGCTGGGGGCTGCTGCCAGGGCCCTGTGGTCCCCGCTGGAGCCCCCGGAGAGCAGCACCTCCTCCAGCTCCGCAGGGGCCATCGACACCAGTGCGAGCTTCCTCTGCCCTTCCCACTTGGTCACTGCGCTTAGTGCTGACATCACCTGGGACATCACCGCGGGGCAGAACAGCTCTTTCTGCCAGGGCTCTCGGCAGACTGGCAGGGCATCCCAAATGTTCATGGTGCATTTTGTGTGACTGGAGGGGTGGGGATGGCAGCCCGCAAACACAGAACAACTTGCATGTTTTAAAGGAAGCTCCAGAAAGAGCGTCACGTGCCAGTGAACACATCTAGCAGAGCTTCCCTGGTTCGACAGCCATCTGGGAGGGCACTTGGCAATTAGAGACCCCAGAATTACACCCACCTCCCAGCCCTGTCCCCTTCTCCCGTGCCCACCGCAGCCACGCCGTGGCTCAGAGTCCTCTGCTGCCAGGAGCTGCCCAGCCATGGCAGGGGAAATCTGAACGCCCTCCGTACATCGGGGCTGAGCAGACAGCAGGGGGGGTGGTGCTGGGCCTCTGACACTGCCCCCACTCAGTACACCCGGGGTTTGAGGAGCCTCAGCCAGGCCGTGCTGGGCAGGCCGAGCTCAGACAGTGACGGTGAGAAACCAAACCCCTGCCCAGCGCCCCCCTGCCTGTGGCCCGGCCACCGCTGCTGGGTGCAGGCAGCGCGGGCAGCACGGGCAGGGGCGGGCAGCGCCGCTTCAGCCCCCTGGAGAGGCCCAGCAGCATCAGGTGTAGGTGTTTCTAGGCACCAAGTCCATGTGGAACTTGCATTTTGGGCAACAGTGAGATTGAACAATGGATTCGTTTTCTCGGTCCTTCTCAGTATAACTGGGCCTGTGGATATTTTAGTGGATTTTGGAAAGCTGGAGGTGAGCTGTCTCTAGGGAATGCCACTGTCAGACTCACAGCAGGTACCGGGTGTTACCCTTCAGACCCCATCTGCCAAGGTTTCTAGAGATCTGGTTTAGAGTCTGACCTGTAATGGCTGTTAAAACGCTTTAATCAAGGTAAGAATGTAATGGCTTGAGAAACAAGAAATAATGCCCTGGCTGCTGCTGGGTGTAATAGGAAGGGAATGTATAGAACTGGCAGAATTATTTTTGGTGCAGGAGGAACACAGGACACAGCACAGAGGTGCCAGGATCTCTGTGATCGTGTGTTTCTGGGATATACCCACAGTGACGTGATGCTCCAGACCCTGGATTTCTGCTCTTGATAACACATGACCAGCTACACACGTACCAATAGCAGCCAGGGGTTGTTTTTACTGTGTACTCAGCTTTGGGGATTGCTGGTGAATTTTGTATAAAATGCGTAAGTGGAGATTTGAAGGGTTTTGTTTCAGAGACGAGAGCCCGGAGCCTTTGCTCTGAGTTGGCAGCGCTGTGATTTCTCATGTCCCTGGGCAGAGCCTGGGGTTGAGAAGAGCCCTGCTGCTGTGTGGAGCTGCAGGAGGGCACACAGGGGACAGGGCTCTAGAAACACGGTTTCAGTGGATAATGCTGGGTTTACTTGTACAGATCAAACCCGAGGTTTTTCCCCATTATTTTTTTTGTTGTTGTTTGCTTGATTTTTGTTTGTTTGTTTTAGTGTACTTAACCTATTTTAAAAGCAACAAATGAATTGTTTTATTAGTAGTTGTTTAATTAGTAATAGGTAACTGAACTCTAAAGAACAGGCAGATATCCTGGCAAACACAACCTTGTTCTTTTGCCACCTCCTCTCAGGAGCTGTGCCCGTAACCTCACAGTTTCACCCAAGATCAGATACTACCCTTCCACCTAGCAGCGTTAAGGCAACTTGGTTGTTTAGCCACGAGCTGCAGAGGAATACTATGGCTGTGTCAAACCTGATCAGTTTTGGTTTCCAACACTGTAAAGTAAGTTCAGCTGGGGTGATCTTTTAGCAGACACCTGAAGTATGATTCAGACTTGCATTTTTGGGATATTAAAAAGAACCTTTTAACCGCTGTGCACCCAGTCCTGTCCTGGTGCATCTCACAGCCCTTGGCTTTTCCTGTTGCCTTACTGACAACACAGGCACTTTCAGACTCTTTATCCTGCCTGTGGTTTTTCATTTAACATCTCACAAAGTCCATTACCCTCAATGCCACTTCCAATTGGCATCTGAATTTAAGGTGAAATCTAGACCTTGTAAGAAATAGGTTATTCTGTTCTTCTTCAGATGGTTCTGTCTCCTACGCAGTGTGATTCACTTTAGCTGATTCATTTATGCAACCTGACAAAAATCTCCCATTTTTTTATGGATGGCTTCTCCGCGTGTCACACTGAATTTGCTCAGTCGAACAACGTGTATCCACCAGTGAACTGGAGAGGAAAGTGCTAAAGCTAGACGGGGAAGCCATCCTAAGATGATACTTCCTTTCCTACTTTCCTTCTCCTAGAAGGAGGCTTTTTTCCTGTTACTTTTGTTTCTGTTGTTCTGTTTGTGTATGTGCCTACATCGCATTGCATTATCCTTACACCTCTGCCTCAGACTGGTACCCCACTGACCTAAGCTATCTGTGTGAGATGGGCCTTCTCTCCATCGTATGTCCCCAGCATGTTAAATTTAGTTACCTGTTTGTGGCCACTCAAAAAAGGATTAACTCTTCCGGCTATCAGTGTGAATACTTTTATACATACAAACTGTCTTTGCCTCCGGTGGGAAGAAGCCTCCATGCATCTCGAAAGAGCAGAGTCAAGTCAGTAATAGCAGAATCAGGTTTGGCTCAGGTCAGGTGCTTGTCACAGGATGTGATGGTCACTTGAATATCCTCTGATCCCCTCCAAGACATTAGGTATTCACTTAATGCTGGTGGTGGAAGCAAAGGGTAGTGGGTAGAGCATCGGATAGGGGGTCGCAAAGACTTGAGTCTGTGTCCCACTGCTGTCAGCGGGTGGATCAGGGCAGTTCCACTTGACCTGAGTGTGCTTACGTGTCAACCCCAACATCTACAGAGCAACTCGTGTCTCTCAGGAGAGGAGGGTGTGGGTGCTGGGAGAAGCACTGTGGTTAATCAGGGCACCCCTGTCTTGGAGCAGTGGGATCCCCAGCTGGGGTTTTATGCACTGGCTCCAGGGGAAGGATTTGATCCTGCCCTTCAGAATGTTCTCTCTTTGGGGAAGAGGCGGTGGGATGGACAGAGAGGTGTTGGATACCTGCTGTGAGCTGTATTAGGGGTGTGCTGGGTAAGTGAAAATCAGTCTGTCTGCCACTGGAGGAATCTCCCTGCTTTGACTTACCTCAGCCCAGGCTCTGCAGGGAGCAAGGTGATGTGGAAGTGGTCTGTCACCACTTTGTAGCCAGCCGCCTCATTTAGTGCAGTAAGATCATTTATTTTGATGCATAATTACATGGCTTGATACTTTAGTCAGCATTTAATTAATCCTAATGGGATGTAAATTAATTAAGAACACAGTTTGTCATATTCAGTTTGCTCTTACCCAATTCCACTCTCGTGGGAGCAAAATGGAAGATACTGGCTCCAACCCGGTATGGCAGTACTGTCAGCATGAGGTCCACAGCCAGTGCTGGCTACAAGGTATAGCAGAGCTCTGGGGGTGGGTGTTACACCTTCTTGTTCTTAAGAAGTTGTTCTTGAGAAGAGGTGTTCTAGGGGATACTTTCTTACGAGAAGATACCTGCTTATGAGAAATGGATCGATGACCTAATACTGAGTAAAAAAGGGAATTAAGATAGGAAGGAGAAAAGTGCAACAATCCCCTTCCATATTTAATCACTGCACAAAACTCAGTCATTGTAGGTAAAATCTGCCTGGTCAGGAGACATCAGAACAATGTTATGCTTTATTCTTCTATGTAACATTTTGTTATGATAGCAAACCTTTTCTATATTACTGTTTCCTATGAAGTTCAACTCAGATGATAGTATCATGTCCTAAATGTGGTTCCTATTCAGCAAGAAGTAACTACCAGACCACCTCAACTCCAGCAATCTCAAGATTACACTGACAGGGTGTGAAAAAGATAGAGGGGGAAGAAGAATTTTCTGTTTCACCACTGGGGAAGTGGGAATATAATATGTGCTAAACGATATGCAGCAAGCAGCGTCATATTCATTTGTCTAGAGCCAGGGTAGGACGTGTCTTACCAAACTTTACCTCTTTAAATGTTGGGTGTGTTGTCCAGATGAATAGTGACAGTTAATGGAAAGAAGGAGTGAGGCACATGTTAGATGGGAATGACTTACCCTCCTGGGAATGCTGATCTCTAGTGATGACAGGAGGAGCCCACAAACCCCACCTAAACTAAACATCCCAGCATTTCGACAGCTAACATGAGGGGAGATGGAGGGGAGATGGAGGCCTCCTGCCCACGTACACTTTCCCCTCAGGAAAGAAGGGGTCAAAGTGGGACAATTGAAGCAACAGGATGAATGGAAGAAGATGCCTATTTTGGAAGCAAATGCAGATAGGTTATTTCTGCTCTACAGCTACTATTCTAGAAATACCTGTGCATTCTCACCCCTGGTAGCTTGTCTGTGTGTCATATATTAAATGATCAAAGCAGTGCTCCCACATATCATGTGGAAAATCGTGAAGGCAATCAGCACACATACAGCTCAGTGAATCAGTTGTGTCCTGGATGCACCAGGCATCCAAGCAGGCAGTTGATGTGGGTATGAACAGTGATGCTTTGTATGGGATTTCTGGGCATCAGGCAGCCTGCTTAGGGCTTGTGTTCCAGCTGAGCTGCTGGACACAGAAAATCTCAAACAAAGGTCGTATTTCTTTTTACGTTCCAACAGTTTTGTAAAAGGCTGGCCATATAAAGCATTCTAATGTAGGACAAGATTTTGTAAAATAATTTAATATCCTTGTATGCTAAAGGACCCTTACTAATTTAGTTTTCAAGGGACTGGTTTCCCTGATTGTGGAGTCCAGCATTAATCTGACCTTTTCTTATTCTTCATTCAATAACTCATCTATGGAGGCTATTCTTGCAGTGCTTTGTAGGTGTCTCTGTTTATTAAATCTGTCTTCCAGATCAAAGCTCTTCAGAAGGAATTTTCCATGTTAGTTGTGAGATATGAAAAAATAAAGTAAAATAAAACTTTTTTTTTTTTTTTTCTTGTGAGCTTTTGACTTGGTAAACAGGGAGAAATGCTGTTCATTTAATAATCTACCATTCCACCTTGGCTATGTCATGTGTGTTGTTGACTTCAGTCTCTAAAAATAATAGGCTCTTAACAAAAGTCTTTTCATGTTTAGATCATTTAAAAGGGCTCACCTGTGTAGACAGAGTAAGCCTGTCCCACAGGATTTGCCTCTGGTAGGGCTCTCTTTCATCTTCCTTGCTGTCTATTCACATGAAACGTAGGAGTTTCACATATTTAAGGCCACATCTACACTAGAAAATAATGCAATGTGAAAGGAGAGGATCTGAAGAGCATCAGTTAGGTTGGTGATAAGGGTACAACATTCATGCTGTAAGTATTTTGGGGGATTTAGCTTTAGCTGGGTCACCTAGACTGAATGCCCATAGACACCTGGTACTTTTGAGTACATCTTCCAGGGCAGTTTCATCCAAACTCAGCTCATGTGCTCCAGGACCACTCCACAGTAACATCACAAGTTGTGGTAAGCAAGGACAGTCAGGAAATCCACCACAAAACCTCCCTCGACTCTCTTGCAGAGATTTACCCCATCCAGTCAAATGTCCTGCTGAGCAGATATGCATACTTATGAATGCATACACATACACTGTCCCACAGCCTTGTTTCCACAGGGCCCAATCTAAAAACATTGATTTATCAGCTCCACAATGAGGCTGACTAATTCTGCTGTCCCTTAACATCTAGCCTGCACCATTAAGAGCGATGAATAATTCATCTGCTTCCAAGATCTGGCTGATAGAAAGCACCACTGGCCTTCCAGCTTATTTTAGAATTATTATGTCCTGTGGATGCTATCTATGTATAGAATATATACAGATAGAAAAGCCTCTGAATGAATAAGAAATTCCACTGAAACTATTCTTTGTGTTAACCACAATTGTATTGGGATCTCTGGAGTGCCTCGGATAAAAATCTCCTTTTAGCACAAGTATCCTAATCTTTCGGGACAGCGTACTCTAATATAAGTCCTTCTTACATCTGTAACATCTTAAAAAATAAACCTCCTCAAATTCCAACCAAACAAAAAATTCACCAGAGTGAATTCCATTTGGTCCTACCCCTTCTGAACTGAATTGAGGAAAATTGGTGGATCTTGAAAGTAATATACTTTTATTTCTCCTCAGTCCTTTGTGAAACACTTCAGTGCACCCACAGCTTTACAGTCATAAAGAGTGCAAATACCTAACTCAAGTTTTATGGTTTGGCCTGAGCAAAGCATATTTAATTTTAATTAGCAATAGTCGCCTCCATCAGAGAAAACAAAAATTTGCATGGGCGGAAAATGGATACACAGTCCTTTGTTGGTGGCTTGAAAGCATGCTCACCTGTAACCATTCATTAGCATCAGCTTTGGCTCTTTGCACCCATGGAATAGCCAAGAAAATAATAAAAACACTGTTACATATATTTGATCTCTTGGTAAAAAAAAGCATATTTAAATAGTTCCCTGCCTAGGGAAAACCTTTTCATGTTTCTATGTGTTTGTCTTTTTATCTGCACCTGACCAGGTGTATACTACTGCATGTTTCAAACTCTCATTTGAACACGTGCTGCCCACCAAAGAACTTCCAGATGCTGTGTCACGGCATGTCCTCGATACAACACCGTGTGTTGTGCTAGGTCCTGCAAACACATTTGTCAGTAATAGGAAAGCTCCCTGTCTTTATCCTCTTCCAGTCTTTCCATAACTCCCAGACATGGGATCTGTGTTAACAAGCTTACAATGCAAAACTGCAACTTTTTCAGTTCAATCTTGTAAACAGGAGGGAGTTGGACTGAGGTCTTAAAACGATCCTCAGACACCCTAATGCATGCTCAGATTTTCAGATTGCCAAGTACCCACCCTCCTAACAAGCCCTTCAGCCCATTGCTCCAGAGTTTCTGCCCAGATTAGGAACTCAGCTCTAGGCTCTTACTTTGGAAAATTTTCTTAACTCTCCTCATAGACAAGTTGGCTAGGCTCTCTCTTTTATCAATGACAGCAATTCCCTTCTGCCTAATTCTGACCACTTGTATTTGGAATTGTGTTCTGACTAAGTGTCTTCAGACTTCATTTTGGATGTATTTGTCTGTTCCAGGTATCTGGCCATTGTTCACCCACTGAAACCACGCGTGAATTATCAAACAGCAACCTTCCTAATCGCCTTGGTCTGGATTGTCTCCATACTTGTAGCTATTCCATCTGTGTATTTTGCTACTGAAACGGTGTTATTTATAGTGAAAAACCAGGAGAAAATATTCTGTGGTCAGATTTGGCGAGCTGACCATCAG
Source organism: Athene cunicularia (assembly GCF_003259725.1). Classification (NCBI taxonomy): domain Eukaryota; kingdom Metazoa; phylum Chordata; class Aves; order Strigiformes; family Strigidae; genus Athene; species Athene cunicularia. Next base: position 65,940 of record NW_020799233.1, on the reverse strand, counting down.
ATGTACTACAAATCATAATTCCTCTTTATCTTTGGCACCTGTCATTGTGATGACCTTGTGTTACGCCAGTATATCGCGGGAGCTCTGGTTTAAAACCGTACCAGCATTTCAGACATAACAGATCAGAAAGAGGCTTCGATGCAGAAGAAAAACTGTTATGGTACTGATGTGCATCCTGACTGCCTACATTCTCTGCTGGGCACCCTTCTACGGCTTCACAATTGTCCATGACTTTTTCCCCACCATCTTCGTGAAAGAGAAGCATTACCTTACTGTTTTTTATATAGTTGAATGCATTGCTGTGAGTAACAGCATGATAAACACCATGTGTTTTGTAACTGTAAAAAATAACACCATGAAGTATTTCAAGAAGATCACGTTACTGAGATGGAGATCGACATATAATGGAAGCAAATCTAGCACTGATTTCGACCTGAGAACAAGGGCAATGCCAGTCACAGAGGAGGTAGACTGCATAAAACTGAAATAAATTTTCGGCAGTTTGAATCTCACATATTTCAGAGAGGGGCTAAAGGGAAATAATGCCTTCTCAGAAGCTTCTTTCTTGTCTGTGGGAATACCCACCATTGGTGAGAGCCCTCTAAAAGCAGCCTACTATGTATTTCCACCAGAACTCTTTTCACTGGACTGCTGTATAACCCCGTAACTCAGACTGATGCTGTGCTTCAGTTCACCCATCTGTAAATCTGGGAGGTAGATTTTACAGTTGTTTAAAATTTAAGATGAACAAAAAAAAAAAAATCTATGAATGCATTAAAGCATATTACAATGATGTAAGAGTTGATTGCTGATCCTAGCAATGATGCCTCTTTGTTTCTTCTTAAGAGAAATTACTTAACCCCTTGGAGCTTATCATTTGTACCGTTTGGTGTCCTTTTCCTTCTGCTCATAAGAGGAAGGAAGGTAAAAAAAGCCCATTTTGCTTCATGTCACTCTTTATCCTCTCAGTTTACCCCTCATGATAAAGCTCCTCAAAGTCTACAGACCACCAGCTTTCTATGGGCCAATGTGCAGCATGCTCTTATGAAAGGCACATTCTCTACAAAGGTAAATACTGCCTTACAGTCTAGTGAAAACCTCATCTCTTCCTGTGACACCTTGCTTAAAAATATTCCATCAACATTACACTCTGTAGTTTTATGTAGAGTGTTGACTCTGTTTATTATGTATTTGGAAATGGCACAGCTACATCTTGAAGGGTTCTGTTCCCTTCTCTCACCTCCAGGCTATGGCCAACTTCTGCAGCTTTGATTCGCTGAGCTCTTCAAAGAATCAATCACAAAATCACAGAGGTGGAGAACAGCAACTCCAGATTGTCTAGTCCACCCCTCGGCTCAAGCAGGGTCAGCTAGAAGAGGTTGCCAAGGATTGTGTCCAGCTGGGCTTTGACTGACTCCAGGGATGGAGACTCCACAGCCTCCCTGGACCACCTGTGCCAGTGTTCAACAGTCCTTGCAGTAAAGAAGGGTTTTCTTATGTTCAGATGGAATTTCATGGGTTTCAACTTGTGTTTCAACTTGGTTTGCAGAGGGACCCATATAAAACTATAGCATGCTAGCGGGAAGAAAAACACCCTGCTGAACCAGATCTAGACATTTTACCAAGCCTGTGTACAACTTCAAAATAAAGTACAAGTAGGGCCAAAATAGCATAGAGATCTTGAGATGATCTGTCTTTCTGCAACCAATGGAGACAGACTCTAGGCTTCCACAACCCCATCAGTGGTTGAGTTGAGTAGCTCATTGTTTGGTCAAGGGTGAGGCAACAACTCAAGATGAATTGTGCATTGCTTCCCCCAGAGCTGTTTTAACTATTCTGATTTTATGCAACTCCAGGATGGGTGTATCTTAACTGATAACTGTGATAAAGTAGGTGACAGTAGCAGTAATACCTACTCATTTAAACTACACATAAGGTATCATGGATTTTTGTGTACTGAAATCGAGTCTTTTCTATCGTGATGACAAATGCTTCCTGTTTTAAAGTATGTGGTACCACCTACTTTTGGAGTAAATGGCTTTTGTAAATAATTTGTCTATTTGTGTACTTAAAGTGAGAAACAAATCCTGCTAATAAAACAGTAAACATGGAGTAAATAGCAACATTGTGAACTATGTTTTAGATTTTCCCCTTTGCCACAGTTTTCCTACTCAAGTGACTAATGTCAATTCTTCCATTTCTGCTAAAGAAAAACTACCAGGCCGACCAATTAAGTTTAATGCAAAAGGATATTCAAATCCATTAAAGTGCTGAAATCCTCTCATCATTAGCTGCTCTTAAAATATACATGTTGGAAAGGGTATCAAAATTTCCTCTGTTAGGCAAAACAATTACTGAAATAATTCTTCAAAATGACAGTTTAGAATAGGGGTAAGTACTAAATCAATTTGTTTCCCAGCATGCCAAAGAAATTTAAAGGATCAGAGAGTTGCAGTATTCCATCATCAGGAGGCTTAACCTTGGAGTTTCTCTTGAAATCTCAGGGTTTCTTCTGAAACTGCACCCATATTTATATCTTGAAACCTGCACTAGTTATTGGGGATTAGCTAGCAATACTACCTGTTATTAGAGTACCCTGATATTCCTTTCACCTATTTTTCCTAGACTTTTCCTGGTGCAACAAAGCCAAACAAATGACAATTTTCCACACCTGGAAATCTACCTCAGGCTGAGTTATTAAAAAAATAAAAAGCTCATCCCCCACCAAGCAATATAGTGCCAAGCAAAAACCAGGGAAAGAATCGCTTTACATTTCTGGAAATCACTTTGAGAGCTCCAAGAGACCTCTTCTGGTCTGTCCTGCCCAGTGTTCTCAGACATCACCATGTCCCTGTCCCTGAGAAGGGTAGTAAAGCAGCAGCTGCCACAGCCCCTTTTGTGGATTTAGGTTTTGGGGTCCACAACACTGCTGTATTTTGACATTTTAGGGTCTCCTCAGCAGCAAAGCAGTGTTTCAGCCTGAATGACTGGATAGGGCAGGAGAAAAAGCCGTGCTTTGCCCTCAACTGCATTTGTTGTGAGCAGCATCCCCAGAAAGAGGGGGATTCCTACCCAGGAAGGGTGGCGGTCTCCTGTTCCCTATCAGAGTAGCCAAGCAAGTCCTTAGCCTGTGTCTGCACCAACTCCAAACACCAAAAAATGGTCACGGGTTTCACTTTCAGGGACCAATGTCTGCTCATAAACTGTGCTCCAGCAACCAGGGGCCCAGGCAGTGAGCCCAAGGGCCTTGCATGGGGACAGAAACCCAATGGAGGATTTTTGTGCCCATGGAACTGATTTCATCAAGGGAGTAATGGGGTACATTACCTAGGGGTACCTACATTGGCCAGGGCCTGCCTGCCACCCATGACTACAGTTAAATGGGGAATTTAGAAGACTCTTAAAGTCACTTAAAAACTCCCTTTAAGTGCAGAAGTGTGCAGCTGGCCAGGTTCTGACCTGAGTGGCTCCCTCAGGCAGCAGGGGACAGTCCAACCAGAGTAGCCGAGGGAGGGGGCCAGACCCCATGCTCCCTTTAGTGATTTGTGCAGGAAAAATTAAAAATAACAGAAAGGCTTTTTTGTACCCACCCACACAACTCAGGCTAGGGAGTGTGGGTGCCAGTGGGTGCTCCAGAGATGGGTGCTCCCTTGGCTCCCTGTCAGGTGGGGGCTACCCTGATGCCTCCTGCCCGGCTGCTCCCTGCAGAAACGCCTTCACACTTACACTGACTGGCAACATTTAGTGAGGGAATTGAATATGGATCGCACCTACCTGAAGCTTTGCTTGCAAGAGCCATGCTTAAACAGAGAAAGAAAAGCACAAGCTGGAAGGCAGCATCTGTTGCAGAGGAGAAGCAGCCCCTTCCAGCACAAGCTCTTACACACTGGAAGGCACTAAAAACTGCAGCAAGACCTCCACAGCCATCAGCTGCCTGCTGTTTGCTCCACTGGCACAGCAGCAATAAGGACTTCACCACGCAGGAACTGTGGGATGTGTCAAGGACAAGCAGTAGGTGGGGGTGAGGTATCATCCTCCTGAGAGCTGTTAGCAGAGTTTAGATAACCATGCAGTGAATAACCAAGTCTCAGCTGTGGCTTGCTCCAATTTTTATTGCCAAAAGCAAAAATGTAGTGCTATCATGCCTGATTCTAGCTCAGCTGTCCTCCTGTGGCACAGCTCCCAAAACCATAGACTTGTTTCCTTCTGCAGCAGCTCCTCCAGTGATAACTGAAGGTAAAATCCAGTCCCTGCTCCTTCACACTGGCTCTCTGAAAAACAACAACAACAAAAAAACAGGTGCAACTAGAAACTAAAATGGTGACCCTGAACAGCTAAGAGAAGATTAAGAAAAAGCAGTTATTCTCAGCAACAGGCACTGAGAAAATAAAGTATGTATTTTAATAAAGCAAGAGCAGGAAAAGAAACTCCAACCATTGCCCCTCTACCAAAGGAGGATGGCCTGCAAGACCCCAGAGTGGGTCACAGTAGCCAGGCCATGAAATTTCCCTGAAGACTCACTCACTCAGCAGCTCAGACTTAAGTGAGCTCCTTCTTTTCTGAACCTGGCAGCCTTTCCTGTGGCAACAGCACCCTCCAGCTGCTGCCTCTGCAGCACAGCATCATACGCCTTCTGCACTGCCCTGGAAACTGGACCACCTCGCACCAGCTACCTTGGTGACAGGGACATACAGATATTCCCAGGATTCCTGGGCCTCCAAAAAGTAGCAACAGATGCTCCAGCTTTTGTCACCCAGGTACCTAGGCACCTACCCATCACTTCTGGTGTCTGAATTCTCCCTCGCTCCCTGTGTCGGCAGGGCTGTGACCCTCACTGGGTGCTTGGGCTACAAAACACTGGATATCATCTGCGCTGAAAAAACACCACCATTAAGCAGAAGCAAGCAGAATTGAGACAAGACAAGAAACTACTCCCTTGGACTCACCAGAGATCCTCTTCTCTCTTGTGCTGTTAGGATCCTGTTCTACAGACTCCACCTTAACACATGTTGCCAGGAACAGTCCCCAAACCACCGATGAGATGGGCAGCACTGCAGCTTCCAAAGTGACCTTCCTAATACCATCCAGAGCAAGAGAAGGAAGAACAAAACCCAATACAAAGCCACCACAGGAATCCTGAATAATAAGAACCAACACTGAGCACGATGTTGCTCAAAGCACAAAGTCACCTCCCTCAAAACCAGGACTGGGTAAAACTGACAGAAGAGAAGACGCAAAGATGGTCACAGTTCCCAGAAAAAGACACGCCTGAGCTCAAAAGACCACCAAGGAATATAAAAAGCCCATGTAAACTCATCAACCTGCTCATCTGCTGGTTCCAAAAGAAAAACATGGAAGGTAACAGACAGAAAGCATGCATCACAGAAAACATGTTGAGGCACAGCAATAAAATCTGGGGGCGCAGCACTCTGAAAAAACCAAACGCTGAAGCGCTCCAAAGAAGCTGTGAGGTGGACAGCTCCAGAAAAGACACACAGTGAAGTGCTCCAGACAGCAGGGTGATGAAGGGCTACTATAGGGCCACGTGTTGAAGATCTCCAATAAAAGACAGGTGCAGAAGCGCTCCAAAACAGTGAGGCACTGAACCACTGCTCCACGATGGTGCCATTAAGCACTCCAACATACAGCAGGCATTGTAGAAATCAAGCCACAGGTCTGGCCCCCTCCCTCGGCTACTCTGGTTGGACTGTCCCCTGCTGCCTGAGGGAGCCACTCAGGTCAGAAAAGGAGCCATGTGGTGGATGTCTCCATAAAAGCACAACAGGGCAGTGTTCCCCAAAAGAACAGGTACTGAAGGACACCCTCCAGGGCTCCCTGAGAAACACTCTGAAAAATCACAGGTGATGAAGAGAGCAGGAGAGTCAGACAGTGAACAACCCCCTAAAGCAGGGTGGTGAA